>NW_024608780.1:0-80481 GCF_018296145.1 Oncorhynchus tshawytscha | reverse complement strand
AAACCGTTACAGAGAGACAACTATCGGAATAAGAACTGAACTGGTATTCCTTTTGATGTCAATCCTAAAACCTTGAACTGAAACGGGTTTGCTTCAATCATGTCAACAGTATACAACCTTTAGGTAACACTTTTTGGAAAGCCCCAAGTAATTGTATTTATTTTTTGTGTTGTATACTTCAACAGAGCAAACCTTATGCTCGAAAGGATGGATGAGGTTTGAAGGCAGCTGTTACTACATCTCTACTTTCTACATCTCCACTGGGAAGGACACCTGGGATTACGCCAGACAGGACTGTCTGAGCAGAGGAGCAGACCTGGTTATCATAGAGAGCAAAGATGAACAGGTAAAAGAGAGAGAATAACAGTGGAGACTTTATATTAACAATGTTTTCTGTCACAACAGACATTCTTCAATGAGTTTTACTCAGTCCCTGAAGCCTGGAATGGTCTGACTGACTATGTTACTGAGAAGACCTGGAAATGGGTTGATGGCACAAAACTGACCACCCCAAGGTAAGAGACTACTGCTCTATAATAACACTGACCACCCCAAGGTAAGAGACTACTGCTCTATAATAACACTGACCACCCCAAGGTAAGAGACTACTGCTCTATAATAACACTAACCATCCCAAGGTAAGAGACTACTGCTCTATAATAACACTGACCACCCCAAGGTAAGAGACTACTGCTCTATAATAACACTGACCACCCCAAGGTAAGAGACTACTGCTCTATAATAACACTGACCACCCCAAGGTAAGAGACTCCTGCTCTATTAACACATCTCTCTAGGTTCTGAGAGAGAGGCCAGTCTAACTCTGTTGTTCATACCACAGTTCACCTTAGCTACCAACTTTGCAGAGGGAGATGTCCTAAAAAAAAATTACAACTTAATTACAATTTTATAATAACCTGAAACGGATTGTTCTGGATTCACTAGTAATGATTTCACCTGAAGAGAACCCAATTATCAGACACCAAACATGACGCTCATGGAACATTTATATATAAACACAAAAAATGTGAATACATTTTTTTATTAAAATAATTTATACAATGGAAGTAAAATAAATGTACCATTGCAAAACACTTTGTTATTTTGTACACTAATGAACACATCCCAGATTTACTAAGTGTTAGCAGCACTTAGTCGGATGTAACGTCTGCAGTTTTTTTTTATCTTCAAAATGGAGTTAAAAAATCATGACAGAATGAAAATGTAAACTTGAGTTAACAGAAAGAGGATAACATTCAGGTAATATGTAAATGATTGAACAGTTTCATGTTTTATCTTTGCTTTAGGACTCATCCCCTATACTGAAAAATGTGCAAACCCTACATTTGGTGCAAACACTTTGTCCAGAAATATTGTTAGTAAGATGTACTATCACACTGACTACTTTAGAGAGAATAAAGTATTCGGCATGTGTCAAAAAGTGATTGATGATCTATTTTATGTGTCACGTGGTTATGCCCATTTATGTACATCCTGTCCGGATGTTCTCACGCTATCGAGTGAGTGCTTATGTAACATGATAGTGCAGCTGTTCCTTTGAAGTAAAGCATATGTTTGCAATAAAAATGTCATGTTGATTAAGGTGTAGTGACCTTGTTGAACTGAAAGAATATGTGAAACATTTGGGAATTTATGTAGTGAATGGGGGAGGCCTGAGTTTGGACATTTGAAACAGTCTGGAATTTATGTAGTGAATGGGGGAGGCCTGAGTTTGAACATGTGAAACATTTGGGAATTTATGTAGTGAATGGGGGAGGCCTGAGTTTGGGGACATTTGAAACAGTTGGGAATTTATGTAGTGAATGGGGGAGGCCTGAGTTTGGACATTTGAAACAGTTGGGAATTTATGTAGTGAATGGGGGAGGCCTGAGTTTGAACATTTGAAACATTTGGGAATTTATGTAGTGAATGGGGGAGGCCTGAGTTTGGACATTTGAAACAGTTGGGAATTTTTTGTAGTGAACTTATGGAGCTGCTGTTTAGGGAGCCTGTGAAATGAAAAAGTACTTTCCGGGGTTGGTCTGCCTGAGTAGAAGTAACTGTCCTCTGACAAGTCTAACACAGATAAACCAGATAAACCACAACCAATTCTAGGTGTATGGTGATTTACCTTCAATGAATGAAATCGCTGTCTCTCTCTCCCCCCTTGGGGTATGTCGGTCAATTCATTGCTCTCTTTGCCTTTATAAAGCTCTTTGACATACTGTAACTCCCTCTGTAGCTAACATCTACAATAACCATCAGACATAGGGGTCAGAGTTATCATACACAGTCTCAGGGATTTCTAGCTCTGGAAATTCCTTTGGTCTGTAAAGAGTTAGATAAATCAGCTCTTTGCCCCTTACTTGCGGAATAATCTCCAAGCTTCTCTAAATGTTGATGTTTTGGTGTCTCTAGATTAATTCAGACTGCTAAATGAGGCCTGTTACAATGTACTTACAACGTACTTACAACGTACTTACAAAACCTTTAAAGGAGTTTGTGAATTCTTTCAGTCATGGATGTATGTGAACATATTTAATACGTATTGCTTGTTACAGAAGACTACTGTTGTACAGTTCTATTTTTGTTTCATCAGACCAGAGGACATTTCTCCAAAAAGTATGATATTTGTCCCCATGTGCAGCTGCAAATCGTAGGCTGGCTTTTTTATGGCGGTTTTTGAGCAGTGGCTTCTTCCTTGCTGAGCGGCCTTTCAGGTTATGTCGATATAGGACTCGTTTTTACTGTGGATTTAGATACTTTTGTACCTGTTTCCTCCAGCATCTTCACAAGGTCCTTTGCTGTTCTGGGATTGATTCGCACTTTCCACACAAGTACGTTCATCTCAAGGAGACAGAATGCATCTCCTTCCTGAGCGGTATGACAGCTGCATGGCCCCATGGTGTTTATACTTGCGTACAATTGTTCGTACAGATGAACCTGGTACGTTCAGACATTTGGAAATTGCTCCCAAGGATGAACCAGACTTGTGGAAGTTTACATTTTTTTTCTGAGGTGTTAGCTGATTTCTTTTGATCTTCCCATGATGTCAAGCAAAGAGGCACTGAGTTTGAAGGTAGGCCTTGAAATACATCCACAGGTAAACCTCCAACTGACTCAAATTATGTCAATTAGCCTATCAGAAGCTTCTAAAGCCATGACATAATTTTCTGTAATTTTCCAAGCTGTTTAAAGGCACAGTCAACTTAGTGTATGTAATCTTCTGACCCACTGGAATTGTGATACAGTGAAATAATCTGTGAAACAATTGTTGGAATGAATGAATAAAGCAGATGTCCTAACCGACTTGCCAAAACTATAGTTTGTTAACAAGAAATTTGTAATGGTTGAAAAACAAGTTTTAATGACTCCAAACTAAATGTATGTAAACTTCCATAGCGTGAGAACATCCGGACAGGATGTATATCAATGGGCATAACCACGTGACACATAAAAAGGTAATCAATCACTTTTTGACACATGCCAAATATTGTATATTCTCTCACTTTACATAAGTACAGTAGATGTTATAACAGTTAACCTGTGGATAGACAGTAGATGGTATGACATTAACCTGTGGATAGACAGTGGATGTTATGACAGTTAACCTGTGGATAGACAGTGGATGTTATGACAGTTAACCTGTGGATAGACAGTAGATGTTAGGACAGTTAACCTGTGGATAGACAGTAGATGTTAGGACAGTTAACCTGTGGATAGACAGTGGATGATATGACAGTTAACATCTACTTTCTATCCAATCAAATCTAATTTATTTGTCACATACACATGGTTAGCAGATGTTAATGCGAGTGTAGCGAAATTTGTGCTTCTAGTTACGATAATGCAGTAATAACCAATGAGTAATCTAACCTAACAATTCCAAAACTACTACCTTATACACACAAGTGTAAAGGGATAAAGAATATGTACATAAAGATATATGAATGAATGATGGTACAGAACAGCGTAGGCAAGATGCAGTAGATGGTATTGAGTACAGTATATACATATGAGATGAGTAATATAGGGCATGTAAACATTATATTAAGTAGCATTGTTTAAAGTGGCTAGGGATATATTTTACATCAATTTCCATCAATTCCCATTAAAGTGGCTGGAGTTGAGTCAGTGTGTTGGCAGCAGCCACTCAATGTTAGTGGTGGCTGTTTAACTGTCTGATGGCCTTGAGATAGAAGCTGTTTTTCAGTCTCTCGGTCCCAGCTTTGATGCACCTGTACTGACATCGCCTTCTGGATGATAGCGGGGTGAACAGGCAGTGGCTCGGGTGGTTGATGTCCTTGATGATCTTTATGGCCTTCCTGTGACATCGGGTGGTGTAGGTGTCCTGGAGGGCAGGTAGTTTTCCCCCGGTGAAGCGTTGTGCAGACCTCACTACCCTCTGGAGAGCCTTACGGTTGTGGGCGGAGCAGTTGCCGTACCAGGCGGTGATACAGCCCGACAGGATGCTCTCGATTGTGCATCTGTAGAAGTCTGTATCTCAAACATTGTTTGGAATAATAAAGTGGCAGGCTCTGTATCCATATCTTTACATTTCCTCCTATCTCTCTTTCACTCTTCTTCCTATCCTGTCTTCCTCTCCACTCTCCAACAGAAAACACTTGCTAGCTTCTGGCCGAGTTTTCCACAAAGTTCTCTCTAAAACTAGCGACAGCAAGTAGTTAGTAGAAGAGTGAATGAAGCTGCTATAGCGAGCAGCCCCCTCTACTGGAGGAAACAAGCACAACGCGATTGAGACGTCAACCGGTAGGCTTTGCTGCCCGGTCTTTCTTGCCATGTAAAATATTATTTCACTTTGCAGACTGTTTTTAATACACTGTTAAAAACGGGGACGGCTCCAGCTGGGGACAGGCTACCAAAAACGGGGACTGGTCACCCTACTCTGTTGTCGCTGCTTGTCAACAAGATGGCTGCTGAAAGCTTCCTTCATTTTTACCAAATCAAATCAAATCAAATCAAATTTATTTATATAGCCCTTCGTACATCAGCTGATATCTCAAAGTGCTGTACAGAAACCCAGCCTAAAACCCCAAACAGCAAGCAATGCAGGTGTAGAAGCACGGTGGCTAGGAAAAACTCCCTAGAAAGGCCAAAACCTAGGAAGAAACCTAGAGAGGAACCAGGCTATGTGGGGTGGCCAGTCCTCTTCTGGCTGTGCCGGGTGGAGATTATAACAGAACATGGCCAAGATGTTCAAATGTTCATAAATTACCAGCATGGTCGAATAATAAGGCAGAACAGTTGAAACTGGAGCAGCAGCACAGTCAGGTGGAAGTTGAAACTGGAGCAGCAGCATGGCCAGGTGGACTGGGGACAGCAAGGAGTCATCATGTCAGGTAGTCCTGGGGCATGGTCCTAGGGCTCAGGTCAGTTGAAACTGGAACAGCAGCATGGCCAGGTGGACTGGGGACAGCAAGGAGTCATCATGTCAGGTAGTCCTGGAGCTCAGGTCCTAGGGCTCAGGTCCTCCGAGAGAGAGAAAGAGAGAAGGAGAGAATTAGAGAACGCACACTTAGATTCACACAGGACACCGAATAGGACAGGAGAAGTACTCCAGATATAACAAACTGACCCCAGCCCCCCAACACATAAACTACTGCAGCATAAATACTGGAGGCTGAGACAGGAGGGGTCAGGAGACACTGTGGCCCCATCCGAGGTCACCCCCGGACAGGGCCAAACAGGAAGGATATAACCAAGTCTCTCCTCTAACACCACTCATATTGTTGGCCACGTTCCAGGCGGACTACATTGAAGTCTCCTGCCAGATTTCACAACTCCTGGATTGGTGTTTAACATATCAGTTTACACACATCATATGATATAGCAATATGATGCCCATTTGTTGCTGCGTGCAACTCAAATACAATCTAGTCGGCCATGAACGAGACAGCGCTCTCCTCATTGCGCTTGATAGATTGAGCGGTCCCTCCCATCTCACTCTGACCTCACAGACCCAGGAAACTACTAACCCTGCTACTGCTCTCCCTCCCATCTCACTCTGACCTCACAGACCCAGGAAGCTACTAACCCTGCTACTGCTCTCCCTCCCATCTCACTCTGACCTCACAGACCCAGGAAGCTACTAACCCTGCTACTGCTCTCCCTCCCATCTCACTCTGACCTCACAGACCCAGGAAGCTACTAACCCTGCTACTGCTCTCCCTCCCATCTCACTCTGACCTCACAGACCCAGGAAGCTACTAACCCTGCTACTGCTCTCCCTCCCATCTCACTCTGACCTCACAGACCCAGGAAGCTACTAACCCTGCTACTGCTCTCCCTCCCATCTCACTCTGACCTCACAGACCCAGGAAGCTACTAACCCTGCTACTGCTCTCCCTCCCATCTCACTCTGACCTCACAGACCCAGGAAGCTACTAACCCTGCTACTGCTCTCCCTCCCATCTCACTCTGACCTCACAGACCCAGGAAACTACTAACCCTGCTACTGCTCTCCCTCCCATCTCACTCTGACCTCACAGATACAGGAAACTACTAACCCTGCTACTGCTCTCCCTCCCATCTTACTCTGACCTCACAGATACAGGAAACTACTAACCCTGCTACTGCTCTCCCTCCCATCTTACTCTGACCTCACAGATACAGGAAACTACTAACCCTGCTACTGCTCTCCCTCCCTCCGATCTCACTCTGACCTCACAGATACAGGAAACTACTAACCCTGCTACTGCTCTCCCTCCCTCCCTCCCTCCGATCTCACTCTGACCTCACAGATACAGGAAGCTACTAACCCTGCTACTGCTCTCCCTCCCTCCCATCTCACTCTGACAGCCACAGTTTCCTCTTCTCTCTCTGGTTGGACAGCATACTTGTTACTCTTTGGCCTCAAGTATATTTCAAAGCCATGTCTTAGTGTTACTATTGTGTTAAACTGTGTCTAATGATTCGTTTGAATGTCAACAATAGGTTTTTCTTTTTGTCCTCCCTGCAGGTAAGTGGATTATTTGTGTAAAAATGTGTTAAAATTTCAAAAAAACTGTTTTTGCTTTGTTAATATGTGGTATTGTGTGCAGATTGATGACAGAAAAAATGTTTTAATACATTTTAGAACAAGGCTGTGACGCAACAAAATGTGGAAAAAGTGAAGGGGTGTGAAAATGTTCGTAATGCATTGTATATGGTCGTCGGTGGCCAGTCAAACTCTGGGAAGTTTCCCCTCGGTATAGATCTATGATCAGCAATCCCTCCCCCGATCCTAACCTTAACCATTTGTGGTGGAAATGCAAAACTGACTCAAGATCAGCGTCTAGAGTCAACTTCACCCTACATCACCAGTCACAGAGTGGGAGCCATTATGTGCTCTCCATTTGAAGGCTGGGGGTGCTGTAAACTCAGTCAGAATTTATGTAGTGTATCTGTCAAGATCCCAATTTATTTGAGCACATCCAAAATTGGGACCCTGTGAATTCACAAATGCTTTATATAGCATGATATAAAGTCATATCATATAGTATATTATCACACTAAGGCTGGTGGGAGTCACGTGGGGGCCAGTGTTGTGCTGATTTCACAGTTTCCCCTTCACTGTAGTTGACTGACAAAGAGTTTCACTACCTAAAGTCACACAGACGCAGCACTTTGCAGGGAGAAGACACAGCTATAGATGTATATTAGAGTTGAGGTTAGATGTAGAAGTTACTGTATTTGACCACAAGTGTGTTAAGATGTCAGAGGGAGTCTATGAAAACTCAGATGGATTTGAAGACGATGAGCCTGATGCAATGAAGAACACAGACATTGACGGCCAATTATATGCCAATGTAAGAGCCTTCAAACCCAGTACAAGAGATGGAGTTGTTGCTTCAGGTAAGATTACGCATACGCACACACACATTAACAGGTGAGATTACCATGTAGTAATATAGCTTTGTAGCATTATAGCTGTGTGATCACGCTCTCTCGCTCTCTCTCGGTGTCAGAGAAAGGCAGTAAACATTGTCAAAGACTCCAGCCAGTGTCACGGTGCTGACTTTTGTCCAATACCAATACCTGCAGCAAAAGCCTCTACCCCGTCCTCTGGCTAGGCAGAGTACTTTAGGATTTTAGTTACTTCGGTGTAACAAGGGCCTTGCCGGTAACAAGGGCCTTGCCGTGCAGCCCTACCAACCCTCCTATTTATTCGTAATGGCCCTTCGCGTGAGTTGGGTTTGTTCCTTCGTTCACGATGTCACTCCCTTATTTTTCCGGTCTAGTATGAGGCCTTGGAAAGATATATTCCTATTTAAATATTCTTAAGCGTTATGGATTCCTCCTATATTTCCTTACCTTCAAGTTATCTTTACCTATGTATATATCAATACCTAATAACAACTCCTATTAGTTATTATGCTCGTCAGCTAGTAGTCACTTGTAAACTAGTATTGGTATATGTTTTGACTCTTAAAAATATATATATATTGTCCACACAATGAAATATTCTTTAGTGCAATCACTTTAACCTATAATCAGGGTTACTTTCTGTTCAGTGAGAGTGTCAAAGGCGTTTGCTCTCCAGATCGTTAATCTGGCCTAGTTGTCAAAGTTTCAAGCTTTTATTTAGTCACTCTGTTTTTTGTGTTATACACATCATTACAATTCAATGGTTATACAGTTTCTCAATATAATGCTCAATCAATCCTTAATGCTTTAAGCTATGCCAGATAATACTGCAAAACTTTAAATGCTTTAACACTTCTAATAATATTGACTAAATAGCAAAAATAGTTCAATTACCTTAAATGCTCAGCCCCATGGTCATTTTCCTGTAAGTAAAACTTCAACAAGCATTTCTCAACGGCTGGCCATGCCTTCCTCCTGGCTACTCCAACCTCGGCCAACAGCCCCCCCCAGCTACTCGCCCAAACCTCTCCAGGTTCTCCTTTACCCAAATCCAGATAGCAGATTCTCTGAAAGAGCTGCAAAACCTGGACCTGTACAAATCAGCTGGGCTTGACAATCTGGACCCTCTATTTCTGAAACTATCCGCCGCCATTGTCGCAACCCCTATTACCAGCCTGTTCAACCTCTCTTTCATATCGTCTGAGATGCCCAAGGTTTGGAAAGCTGCCACAGTCATCCCCTCTTTAAAGGGGGAGACACCCTGGACCCAAACTGTTACAGACCTATATCCATCCTGCCCTGCCTATCTAAGGTCTTCGAAAGCCAAGTCAACAAACAGGTCACTGACCATCTCGAATCCCACCGTACCTTCTCCGCTGTGCAATCTGGTTTCTGAGCCGGTCATGGGTGCACCTCAGCCACGCTCAAGGTCCTAAACGATATCATAACCGCCATCGATAAAAGACAGTACTGTGCAGCTGTCTTCATCGACCTGGCCAAGGCTTTCGACTCTGTCAATCACCAAATTCTTATCGGCAGACTCAATAGCCTCGGTTTTTCTGATGACTGCCTTGCCTGGTTCACCAACTACTTTGCAGACAGAGTTCAGTGTGTCAAATCGGAGGGCATGCTGTCCGGTCCTCTGGCAGTCTCTATGGGGGTGCTACAGGGTTCAATTCTCGGGCCGACTCTTTTCTCTGTATATATCAATGATGTTGCTCTTGCTGCGGGCGATTCCCTGATCCACCTCTACGCAGACGACACCATTCTGTATACTTCCGGCCCGTCCTTGGACACTGTACTAACTAACCTCCAAACGAGCTTCAATGCCATACAACACTCCTTCCGTGGCCTCCAACTGCTCTTAAACGCTAGTACCGTTCGCTGCCTGCACCCGCGTGCCCGACTAGCATCACCACCCTGGATGGTTCCGACCTAGAATATGTGGACATCTACAGTCTAGCCAGACACCTAGGTACTTATAAACTCTCCTTCCAGACTCATATCAAACATCTCCAATCTAAAATCAAATCTAGAGTCGACTTTTTATTCCGTAACAAAGCCTCCTTCACTCACGCCGCCAAACTTACCCTAGTAAAACTGACTATCCTACCAATCCTCGACTTCGGCGATGTCATCTACAAAATAGCTTCCAACACTCTACTCAGCAAACTGGATGCAGTTTATCACAGTGCCATCCGTTTTGTTACTAAAGCACATTATACCACCCACCACTGCGACCTGTATGCTCTAGTCGGCTGGCCCTCGCTACATATTCGTCACCAGACCCACTGGCTCAAGGTCATCTACAAGTCCATGCTAGGTAAAGCTCCGCCTTATCTCAGTTCACTGGTCACGATGGCAACACCCACCCGTAGCACTCGCTCCAGCAGGTGTATCTCACTGATCATCCCTAAAGCCAACACCTCATTTGGCCGCCTTTCGTTCCAGTTCTCTGCTGCCTGTGACTGGGACGAATTGCAAAAATCGCTGAAGTTGGAGACTTTTATCTCCCTCACCAATTTCAAACATCTGCTATCTGAGCAGCTAACTGATCGCTGCAGCTGTACATAGTCTTTCGGTAAATTGCCCACCCAATTTTCCCTACCTCATCCCCATACTGTTTTTATTTATTTACTTATCTGCTCTTTTGCACACCAATATCTCTACCTGCACATGACCATCTGATCATTTATCACTCCATTGTTAATCTGCTAAATTGTAATTATTCACCTACCTCCTCATGCCTTTTGCACACAATGTATATAGACTCTCTTTTTTTCTTCTGTGTTATTGACTTGATAATTGTTTACTCCATGTGTAACTCTGTTGTCTGTTCACACTGCTATGCTTTATCTTGGCCAGGTCGCAGTTGCAAATGAGAACTTGTTCTCAACTAGCCTACCTGGTTAAATAAAGGTGAAATAAAATGTATAAATAAAATAAAAGTGGTATTCTCACAGCTATGATGCTAGATTCCGAATTCCAATATCTCTATACACTTCCAACTCTGTGTATGGACTCAATATATTGTAACTGGTACTTTCCTGTTTCCTTGTATTGCCAATCTCATCTGTACCTGATGTCTCACTGAGTGACTGCCACTTTGTCTGTATTCATGAGGCGTTTAGACCTCTGTGTTTCGTAGACTCAGTCTCGGGGTCACTAAATTCAACCAAGTATATTCAGATAGTGATCTAATAAGTACTTAGGCAAAATAGTCCAGTTCTCTAATATTGTTATAGTCTAACAAAAAGCATATAGTGCAATAGTACATTTACCTGTGATGATCCTCCATATGAAGTCTGTCTCATATGTCAGTGAGGATCATACTGTCTTATGATCTCTGTTCTCTTTATGTACCTTTTTACAGGGGAAGTTCCCATTGGTGCTGTAGACCTACATAACCTTAGGCCTGTGTGTTAAACGGAAGCTTCGTATTATTACCATTTAAGGTCATGCACTACTGACTCTCATATTGCTGCTTCCGTGTTACTGTTGGCTGATTCTACTCGATGATACCAGCTGGTTGTTTCTACCACTGGAGGTGGCGTAGGAGGTATGTCAAGCGTCAGCTGGGAGTAGTCTATGATAGGTATCTCCTCTGCTTCCGCCCGTTGTCCAGTTTCTGCAGGTGCGGTCCATGGTTCCATGAGGTCCCGTGAATGTCCTGTGTTGTGGTCCCCATTGTTTGATGGAGTGGGCAGATTCTTTTCATCTCTTGTCACACCCTCTCCAGCATCTGAACACTCCTTTCTCTTAGTTCCTCGCCTCATTATTCCCCCATCATAGCGTACCCCTAACATTAGCCCATCTATTCTCTGTATCATGCCATAGCTAACCTCCTGCCCGTCTTCCATCTTCAACCAATACCTACTCTTGAGGTACTGTCTGTCCTCCGTTACGGATCTAGCAGTTATTCTGCCGTACAATGGAAGGTTTACATATGACCCATCTTTGGGCCAGTCCTCTGTTTCATCTTCTGCATATGTACAGTACTAATATTACTATTATTACTTGTTGCACCACAAAAGCAAGCCTTACAAACGTATGTAAAAGACCTATACCCACGTCTGTTATCTCTAATTATTTTTCCTCTGGTTATGCTAGAACAACCCTCGCACTGATGGTTCCATCCTCCCCTGGTCCTGGCTCCATCCTGTGTAATATATTTAATTGTTTAGCCCTAATAACTCTATCTTCCCTGTTTGCCTGCCCCATTCTATTTCTTTACCATTATTCACAACCCTCAACTTTGCCTCTTCTCTGTCTTGGGTCATCTCCAAGCCATCCCTCTTTTTACCATTACCCTCATTTTTGACCAATCTCTGGCTTCCTCTAAGCAACCTAAACACACACTCTCCAAATCTTTCCCTCGCCAATTTAGCCTTCCATGTAGAGTCCCCTTTACACTAAATGCACACCCTCCACATAAGTCTAGTTCCCTGGTATTTTCCCAACACAACATATGCCCCTCGCAACAGTCATTCAGGTCAGGCCTATCCATTATTTGCCAATGTTTAATGAATGTCTCCATCCTAGCCATACACCATCCTCCTAGGATCTTTGCTTCCTCATACATCTGTTCTTCCTCTGAAGCTTCTGATTCCTATAATTCAGGGAAGATTGGTTAGACCTTTATGTTATTGTCGCCTGCCTTTCTTGGCCTTCTTCTTGCCTTTCCTAATTCTGGGGTTTACCATACCTATAAGTTCATCCCCAATGTATTTCAGCTCCCTTCTCAGATCTCCTGCTGCTGCCTCACACCTTACTACTGAACTAGTAAGATCTGCAATTTTGGACCAGTTAGGTCCCTCGCCCTTATGATCTGACCCATCTCCTTGTATGGTTTTACATTGTCTTTCCTCTGATGCCTTTAGCGCCCAGATAGGTCTCCAGGCTGGCCCCTGTGCCGTCTGCCTCCTAACTCCTGCGTCTAGCAGCCCACTAGGGCCATTGTCTTTTAGCGACCTCCTGGGTCTAGCAGCCCACTAGGGCCATTGTCTTTCCTCTGTTGCCTTTAGTGCCCAGATAGGTCTCCAGGCTGGCCCCTGTGCCGTCTGCCTCCTAACTCCTGCGTCTAGCAGCCCACTAGGGCCATTGTCTTTTGAGCCACTACCAAACCATCCTTTCACTAACTGCCTACCTCTCTCTTTCTGTCTTTCCTCCCTTTCTTTCCTCGATCTCTGATTATCCTGTCTGTGCCTTGGGGTATACCTTCTTAGTCTCCTTATCTTCAAACCTGGTCCCTCTCCATGTTCTTCCTTACTTTCTTCTATAAGGAAAACCGGTTCTTTTCCTTGCCCCTCTACCTTTTTCTGGGCCCGTACCTCTTCCTCAGTTAATCTCCTCCTCACTCCATGTTTACTAGCTCTTGGCCTATAGATATCTCCTAACATCATTTCTACCCATCTGTTGTCTGTCATCCAAGCCCCTATGTTGCAATCCAACATCTTCCACTTAAGGCCAAATCTCCTGACGGTGCTCTCGTGCCACTCCGCCCCGTCCTTATCTTGACTTATGTAGCACTGATGTTTCTCCAGGACTTCTAAGTCCTCTTTGGTCCAAAATTTCTCCAAGTCCCCTAGCATAACTTGGGGCTCTCTCCTTGTGTCTCTTTCCATTGTTGTCCTTAATTTTTCATCACCAGAGGTGGTGATCCATATTTCCAATTCGCTGGCCGACATGGGCATTTGCTACTATCTTTGAAGTCTACTATTGTATTTTCTTTCCTTCCTATCGCCACTCTACGCCTTCCTGCTGTGGCTTTTATGTTAACCCCGAATCCCCAGGATGTAACTGCGCCAAAGTACTCCTCCTCACCTATTCTTTCTATCAGATACGCCTCACGAGGTTCATAACAATCCTCGCATGGCCATGTGGTTCCAGATAGGACTACCCCATGTATGTCTTCCTGCTCCAATTCTCCAGGGGCCAATCTCCCACATCGCCCACAATTTATCATGACTCTGTCCTCAGCTCCCTTACACCACAACCACCTACTCTCTTCTACTCTAACTATCCTACCTTTTTAGCCCACCCTTTCTTCCCTCTCCCCATCTTGTTTTAAATAATATCCAGGTCTTACCCCCTCGACTTTCTCAGGGTTTTCCTAGGAATATGAGGGGGAGAAAAGATTGGTAAGCAGAAAACCCATAATTGCCTTAGTTCATTCTATTTCCCGTGAAAATGGTGCACGGCATTAAGGGCCATAGCTATAACTACCCATATTACTATGTGTAGTGCTTTTCCTAATACCTGTCTCTTAATTTTGCTTCTTTTATTTTTCAGTTTTTTTTAGTTCTTTCCACAACTGCATTATTATTATTACCAAAATTATCCCTTCCATTACCCATCCAGCGTATGCAAATCCCTTCAATTGTTCACATAGCCCTGTGGTATCTGTCATGTTTACTTTAAAGCCTCCTATCTGGCCTTTTGCCCCGAAGACTGTTGCCATAGTTTTTCCGAATTGTATTAACCCATAATGTTTCCCCAGTACTGGTGCCACTTGTTGTATTACCACAGGTACCAAAGACAACATTACTATCCGTCCTTTGGATAAACCAAACCTAATCACTGCCACTAGGGTGGTAAGTATTATTGATAACAATGTTATAACCCCTGACCCTGCCTATTTTTCTAACCCAACGTTCCCCAAATCATAATCTGTAGTAGTTGACACAATGTGATAGCTACCTTCTCCTGAGGGTCTCTTTGAGTCAGGTCCCTGTCCTCAAAGTCGGATTGGTTGGAGGAGTTGGATGCCATTTTCTTAGGAGGTTTTGGTAGTGTCTATGGTTTAGAAGCTTTTCTTTAATGTGTTGTAATCAGGCTGCTTAAGTCGTTTGTGCCTTATTGTGCAGAAACAGCTCCCCTTTATTCACCTTCAGCCAGTGCCCCCTCCCCTTGTCAGGCACTGCCTACTTCCTTTACTAGAGCAGTGCATGTTCGCGGTTGACACCTCGGCGGGTCACAAATTCGTGACCTCTAGTAGGTCTACCCGTGTTCCATCTGTCTCCCGTTGCTCTAATCGGCCAGGAGATCTTTGAAGTACTCTCTCGTATACCATAGTCCATATTATTACTCCTTTGCATATCTTCCACAAGAGTTTTAGCATTAACTTTAATAACTCTCTCAGTAGTCTAAGGGTTATTTTAATTATTTTAAATAGGGATAGCCACCCCTTCCTCAGTACTGCATCTACTGGAAGTCCCATCCTTTTGGCGTAGCTTAGGGCAATCATAAGCGCTATGAATATCAAGATCCCTACTGTAATACTTATTCCTAGACAGAATTTTTATTTTATTTCTGCTCCTTCGTCCCAGAACCTTCTCTTCAATATGTTACAGTAGTTTTCCTGCCCCATAGTTTTTAACAGTTCCAAATTTTGTTTATTATACTGCACCCTTCTGATACCGTACCATTGTCAAATAACTGTTTACACGTGGACATATTCCAAGTCAGGGTCATATTCTTATCCCAGTCTGACCCTTTTCCCCATAGGTCTCCCCATGGTTCGTCCTGTTGTGGCCACATTAGCTTTATGGCCCATTCCTTATACCCTCCCATCAGCCACCAGGGGCGGTCATGGGTTCAAGGGTATATCTAGCCCAATCTGCTAGAGAGGGATCTGTTCTAAGGGTCTGATCCCTGGTGCCAGCTATATCCCCTTGATTTACATGGAATTGAATGCCTCCATAGCATGCTAATTGTACGTATCCTCTGGTTAACGGAGTGGGGTCTAACGGGCGTTTATCCCATCCCATTGCTATTGGGTCAAATGTTTTGGACACCGTGGTACTCTTTATACTAATGCTGGCCTCAAAATTTCTAATGACTGTTTCGTTCATTATTAATGCCTTCCTACTCATTTTAACCATGGTTGTATTCCATTTTTGTAGCATTAATCTCTGCATCCATATAAGGGTATCAGTGTTCAATCTTCCTATTGGGGGGAAACTATATCCAAATTGATGCACATGTTCCATTCTGTCATGTGCTCTTATACTCTTTATAATACCTCCTCCCGCCAATACTCTGGAGTGGCACGCACCCCATGCGTTTACCATGTCTACCAACTTTTGGTTTGCTTCCTCATTCCTGCCTGAGAAGGCCGGAGCTACCCCCAGCATTCCAGGTGAAGGATAATGTCCCCCTGACCATCTATGGAAGTGGGGGATTCCTGATTCTTTCAATATGCCATGGGCTGAGATGCAATGTTATCGTGCCCAGGCCTCAGTTTTATTCACGGGGGGTCTAACCCATTGGTCATAATACTGTTGGGCGGTCTTCCCTCTTTTCCTATAGAACGGGTTATTTGGTTCTTGTCCATAATTGTCCATAATGGGGCTTTAGCACACATTCTTTGGGCCATCTCAAGGCTTTGTTGATCATTTTCTTTCAAACTCCTAAGGTCCAGTGTTGTCCATGGGGTTGACCTGGGATAGGCCAACCCTGGGTTTGTATTATTCTGTGTCGTGAGGCATACCCATCCTGAGGTGGAATACGTTATGGGTTTTTCTCCTGGCCTGGCATCACTTAGTAAATGCCCTGTATACGGGTATTGAATTCTGGCATCTTTCTTGTTCTTTCTCTAAACCTTTCTCTAATTTCTCTTTCTTGTTTTTCGTATATTACCCCTAGGGTTAGTCCAAATACTATAGCGCTTGGCACTATGATTATGGTGGAAAGAATACTTACCCACCAACACTATCCTATCTTACACTCCCTATGCCTGGTTCTATATTCCCCCAGTCTCATGCTTCCCTGTGGAGACAGAGGGTGTTCTAATTCGTTTTATTTATTTATTTATTTTACAAATGGGCGACCTAGTATGGCCTCTATCCCTTTGTCTAGATGTGCCCTCTCCAGGGTCTTGTGTGTCTGGAGTTGTTTTCCTTTTTATTAGGTTAATAAACCTTCTCATTTTTCCTTGTGGAGCAGCTTCATTTCTACCCCTTCCCTCTCCAGGAGCTGCTTTCCTGTCCACCAACATGTGGCACGAGTATACACAGTCCAATTTAGTCTTAGGGTCCTGGGCAATGTATATTTGCCAGCCCAATTTCACCATATGCCTTTCTCTTTTGTCACCTCGGACGGGTTCTGTATCCTCTATGGCCATAAGCTTAGAGACATAGCACATTGTCTTTTCTTTCCTCATTAACCTACCCCAGTGACGTTCTCTCATTGGCTTATATGCTCCTTCCCACCAGCATCTTCTTATTACTCCATGGTGGTCGTTTCTCTCATGGTTATTGTCTAATTCATATTCATCATCTTGTTCCCGGTCACGTCTGTTTATCAGCATCTGACTTAGGTAATTCCTAGGGTTCCATAGGGAAAGATTCCCGTCTACCATCATCCAACATTCTGGTTTTCCTTTACTGGTCCCATATCCCATAAGGGGTACTGGGTCTCTTTCCCTGGCTTTTAGCCACTCTTCACTATACCTATAGGTACTAGACCCTTTTGCCAACTGGAAAGGTCCTTGTTCTACCGGCCAGAGAGGGTCTTCTAGCCTTACTGGCGTAAGCAAGCTCCCTCTTAGTAAGACCGTATTTCCCTTAACTTGCTGAATTCTACACTCCATACAGCCTCTAGGTTGTATGATTCCCCTGTTGTTTCACATGCATAAGCATCTTTTAGGGTCCCAGGTTCCCGATACTACTTGTACTCCCAGTACACAATTCGAGAATACATGTAATCCACATGCTCTACACTTGAGTATGTGGCCTACTCTTTGTCTCCCGCCTTTCTCTCCGCTATCACTTCCTGTGGCCGATTGCCTAAGGCTAAGATTAGCCGGTCCTTGGTATTGGACCTCGGCAGTTGGTTCTCCACAGATGTCACATGGTACAGTGCTCATATGTCCTGACCCTGTAACATCCATACACTTACGTTCTTGCCACAACACCTTTGTGTTCGCGGCCACCACCCCAACCTTGACTAAATCCTCATGCCAGGTGTGTGAGGCAACCCATATAGTATCTCCAGAACGGCGCACTTGCAGCCCTGACCTGCAGTTAAGCAGATGCAACCATTCTGGCACCACCTCTGGGGGGACATACTTTCTTAAGTTGGGAGATATCTACTGTTATATTACTGTCTACTTTAACTGGGTTAGCACTGACAATCTCAGTTATTTGCTGTCTCTTTAAAAAAAAAAAAAATTACTCTGTTCCCTGTATCAGCTCCTGGTGGTTTCTTGATCCTAATCCAGTCTCCCACCTTTAACACACAAGGTAGAGGGGGAGACTGGGTGTTAGCTATCTCCACCACTGTGCTGATCCCGGGTAAACCCATTAACTCTCTGGGGCTGGGTCCTGTATCTGTGGGAGTATGATTTAACTCCACACAGGCCTGTGTCAACTTGGGTCCCCAGTCCCTACCTGCTTTCCACAACCCCAATGTTGTTTTAAGCTTTCCAATTGTTCTCTCCGCGCAACCATTTGCTTGAGGAGTATAAGGAGGGGAGAATATGTGCGAGACTCCCTGCTCGGCACACCAATCCTCCACTCTCTTATTCTTATTTTGAGTCCCATTGTCAGTCCTTAACAATGGGAATGGACCTAGAGCAAGGGTTAGAAGGTTAAGCATCTGGAATACTGGTACCGCATTGGATGAATTTGATGTGAGCACTATTGAGTATCCTGTAGCCATACACACCGCTACTATAGCGTACCTGTGCCCTAAGGAGGTGGCCACCTTCATAGGGCCCATAGCATCTAAGGCTATTTGCTTCCATGGGGTGGTGCACTTAATGTGTTGACCTGCGATCTTGCCTAGGTTACTAACCTTTTGTTCTTGGCATATGATGCATCTCGTGCATATCTCTAGTACTTCTTCTCTAGTATAGAAAATGCCCTCGTCTGTTAGTCTTTTCATGAATATTCGGGACCCCAAGTGGCCCCAATCTTCATGGAGTGCTTTCAGTTTGTCTTTTTCTCGTTTATAGAGAACTGTTGGGTTTTTCTTTTGGTGATTTATGCTTCCTTTGCCTTGCTTTAGGAGGTTCATCTTCTTGTTCCCAACCTTTGTTTGCTACAAAGAGTACTGCCTTGGTTCCTACTACATTTCTCCATTTGTCCCAGGTGGTAGTTGTCACCCCTAGCATTTTCTTTGTGTGGTTGTCTGCCCATAGCCTGTTTAGCTCCTGGTCTGTTATTATAATTAGTTGACCCTGAGTCAGTGATACTATCTTGTTCCAATATATTTCTAATAGGGCCATCTTGGCTCCTTCAGACGTATATTTCATCACTGGTCCCTTTAAGTGTTTACTGCAGCACTTCACTGTTCTCTCCGATCCTTCATTGACCACCCATATGAACCCGTCCCTATCTATGTCCTCCCCTTCTAATTTTACAAATATCCATAGGGGCAGATCGGGGTTTCATGGCTACAGCTGCCATCTTTTGTAACTTTATCCATGATTCAGTCATTTTGTCTGTCCAAATTATTGGCTCTTTCCCATATTGCTTATGTGACAGCTCTAGTTGGTCATTTCGTCTGGTAATGCCCTTATAGCAATGCTTAGCTACTCTGCTATAGCCGGGTATATGGTTTCTAATATACCCTAGTTTACCTAGACATTTCTGCATCTCATTCACTGTTTGTGGCTTCTCCATTTTCTGCACTATTTCTAGGTACCCTTCACTCGCAGTTATTCCGTCACTGTTTGTGGCTTCTCCATTTTCTGCACTATTTCTAGGTACCCTTCACTCGCAGTTATTCCGTCACTGTTTGTGGCTTCTCCATTTTCTGCACTATTTCTAGGTACCCTTCACTCGCAGTTATTCCGTCACTGTTTGTGGCTTCTCCATTTTCTGCACTATTTCTAGGTACCCTTCACTCGCAGTTATTCCGTCACTGATTGTGGCTTCTCCATTTTCTGCACTATTTCTAGGTACCCTTCACTCGCAGTTATTCCGTCACTGATTGTGGCTTCTCCATTTTCTGCACTATTTCTAGGTACCCTTCACTCGCAGTTATTCCGTCACTGATTGTGGCTTCTCCATTTTCTGCACTATTTCTAGGTACCCTTCACTCGCAGTTATTCCGTCACTGATTGTGGCTTCTCCATTTTCTGCACTATTTCTAGGTACCCTTCACTCGCACTTATTCCGTCACTGATTGTGGCTTCTCCATTTTCTGCACTATTTCTAGGTACCCTTCACTCGCACTTATTCCGTCACTGATTGTGGCTTCTCCATTTTCTGCACTATTTCTAGGTACCCTTCACTCGCACTTTGTGGCTTCTCCATTTTCTGCGTCACTGATTGTGGCTTCTCCATTTTCTGCACTATTTCTAGGTACCCTTCACTCGCACTTATTCCGTCACTGATTGTGGCTTCTCCATTTTCTGCACTATTTCTAGGTACCCTTCACTCGCACTTATTCCGTCACTGATTGTGGCTTCTCCATTTTCTGCACTATTTCTAGGTACCCTTCACTCGCACTTATTCCGTCACTGATTGTGGCTTCTCCATTTTCTGCACTATTTCTAGGTACCCTTCACTCGCACTTATTCCGTCACTGTTTGTGGCTTCTCCATTTTCTGCACTATTTCTAGGTACCCTTCACTCGCAGTTATTCCGTCACTGATTGTGGCTTCTCCATTTTCTGCACTATTTCTAGGTACCCTTCACTCGCAGTTATTCCGTCACTGATTGTGGCTTCTCCATTTTCTGCACTATTTCTAGGTTGTGGCTTCTCCATTTTCCCTTCACTTCACTCGCAGTTATTCCGTCACTGATTGTGGCTTCTCCATTTTCTGCACTATTTCTAGGTACCCTTCACTCGCAGTTATTCCGTCACTGATTGTGGCTTCTCCATTTTCTGCACTATTTCTAGGTACCCTTCACTCGCAGTTATTCCGTCACTGATTGTGGCTTCTCCATTTTCTGCACTATTTCTAGGTACCCTTCACTCGCAGTTATTCCGTCACTGTTTGTGGCTCCTCCATTTTCTGCACTATTTCTAGGTACCCTTCACTCGCAGTTATTCCGTCACTGATTGTGAAACCGAGAAAGCTGACTTCCTTACTGCCAGTCTGTAATTTTGTCAGATTCAGTTTCATGCCTGCAGTATTCAAATTGGTTAAGGCCTCTTTTGTGTCTGGCTATTTTGCATAAGATGAGGAGATTTTCTTCTCCTTGTAGCATATTTATCCCTAAGTGCTTTATTATTTTCATATCTTTTTTAAAGTACATCCTGAAATTTTATCCTGAGGTGTCCCCTCTTTGCATTATTTACTTCCCTGTAAAGTCCCATTCCCCTACTCCTGTGTCAGTGTCTAACTGACCTAATACATTTGCACATGGGTCACTATCTGTCTCAGCTCTTTCAATGTAGTTATGTCTATGTTTAACTTCCTCTTAACTGCTGCTTTAATGGCTGTGGTTTAAAACCGTCCCTTTTCACTTCCGCATCTGCTTCCTGTTGCCGCAGCTAATACTGTCAGTACTAGATATGGTTTCTGTTTTCAAATATTGACTGACTGTCTCACTGTCTCCCTGTTTACACTAATGACTTTTATAGAACTCAACATTTCTATGTAGTAACCTATAATATAATTATATAGTTCAACTTAATTAACCCGATACTCTCAATGACCCTGGGTCACAACAGATGCCATATATTCTTGTCATCTTCTACTATTTGAAGACAAACCTTCAAATGATTAGATAAGGCCAAAACACTGCTAAACATATCATATGTTTTCTGTACTAATGAAATCTCTCTTTCAGGAGTCCACTGTATTTTATCTAACAATAACCTGGGTTAATCTTAACTCAGTCGCATCAATAATTGTATATATGTTGCGTAGTATGGAATCCATTATCTACAGTACTTTATTATCCCTAAGAACGACAACATGTTTATTTTCATAATTAAATGTAATGTTTATAAAATCACTCTTTTTCTACCTTCATCTTTTTTTCTGCCCTGTTGGCTATATATCCTAAATACTGAACATAAGTCTTCCTGCATGGCTCTCAACATTACACTAGTGTCTCCTAGATTTGTTGGAGTCCCATCTTATAGCAGGGCCATTGCCATGGGGTACCAGGGCTGTGCATAGAAGGCCACTTTGCCACAATACACACTTACATCATCTGGCCCCCCTTCTTTTTCTGGAATGACTTTTAATTAGAACCCAATGTCGTATTACTACGAGGTCTGCCTGCCTTGACGGCGCTGAAAATAATTTACTCCTGTTAACATATCTTCACCTTGAGGTTTGTATAAATTTCCTATTTAGTTATAAACTCTATAGTACTTTCTAGTTTCCTCAGGGATTTTTCCTCAAAGAGTAGACTCTAACCCGCCATTGCTCTTTACCTTGAGATTGTATTTAGATTTCCTATTTAGTTATGAACTCTATAGTACTTTCTTATCTCTCAGGGATTTTTCCTCAAAGAGTAGACTCTAACCCGCCATTGCTCTTTACCTTGAGATTGTATTTAGATTTCCTATTTAGTTATAAACTCTATAGTACTTCCTTATTTCTCAGGGCTATTTGCCTAATCCTGTTATTGGAGGGGCCGTCTGTTCCCTCTTGGTCAGCGGCCCCAGGGTATTCCTGGTACGCACATTGCGAGCCTAGTGCTGGGTAGGCCTGCCTTTTGCCTGCGTTTCATTTCCTGTTCTGTACCATTATTTTCTACCCTACGTTGCTCCTCCTGAGCTGCCGTAGTATCTATGGTAGTTGCCATGGTTTTCTTTCTCTGGGTATATAGGTCCTTAACTTATTTAGTTTTCAGAGTATTATTACTATTGGAGCCCCACGTTGGGCGCCAAGTGTCACGGTGCTGACTTTTGCCCAATACCTGCAGCAAAAGCCTCTACCCCGTCCTCTGGCTGGGCAGAGTACTTTGGGACTTTAGTTACTTCGGTGTAACAAGGGCCTAGCCGTAATGGCCCTTCGCGTGAGTTGGGTTTGTTCCTTCGTTCACGTTGTCACTCACTTATTTTTCCGGTCTAGTATGAGGCCTTGGATAGATATACTCCTATTTAAATATTCTTAAGCGTTAGCTTTTATTTAGTCACTCTGTTTTTTGTATTATACACATCATTACAATTCAATGGTTATACAGTTTCTCAATACAACAATAATGCTCAATCAATCTTTAATGCTTTAAGCTATGCCAGATAATACTGCAAAACTTTAAATGCCTTAACACTTCTAACAATATTGACTAAATAGCAAAAATAGTTCAATTACCTTAAATGCTCAGCCCCTTGGTCATTTTCCTGTAAGTGGTATTCTCACAGCTATGACGCTAGATTCCCGAATTCCAATATCTCTATACACTTCCAACTCTGTGTATGGACTCAATATATTGTAACTGGTACTTTGCTGTTTCCTTGTATTGCCAATGACATCTGTACCTGATGTCTCACTGAGTGATGCCACTTCGTCAGTATTCAAGAGGCGTTTAGACCTCTGTGTTTCGTAGACTCAGTCTCGGGGTCACTAAATTCAACCAAGTATATTCAGATAAGTGATCCAATAAGTACTTAGGCAAAATAATCCAGTTCTCTAATATTGTTCTAGTCTATCAAAAAGCGTATAGTGCAATAGTAAATTTACCTGTGATGATCCTGCATATGAAGACTGTCTCATATGTCAGTGAGGATCATACTGTCTTATGATCTCTGTTCTCTTTATGTACCTTTTTACAGGGGAAGTTCCCATTGGTGCTGTAGACCTACGTAACCTTAGGCCTGTGTGTTAAACGGAAGCTTCGTATTATTACCATTTAAGGTCATTCACTACTGACTCTCATATTGCTGCTTCCGTGTTACTGTTGGCTGATTCTACTCGATGATACCAGCTGGTTGTTTCTACCACTGGAGGTGGCGTAGGTGGTATGTCAAGCGTCAGCTGGGAGAAGTCTATGATAGGTATCTCCTCTGCTTCTCCCTGTTGTCCAGTTTCTGCAGGTGCGGTCCATGGTTCCATGAGGTCTCGTGAATGCCCTGTGTTGTTGAACCCCATTGCTTGATGGAGTGGGCAGATTCATTTCATCTCTTGTCACACCACTCTAATCATAGACTGTTCTCTCTGCTACCGCATGGCAAGCAGTACCAGAGCGCCTAAGTCTAGGTCTAAGAGGCTTATGAACAGTTTCTACCCCCAAGCCATAAGACTCCTGAACGTCTAATCAAACGGCTACCCAAACAATTGGCATTACCCCCGTCTTTTACCCAACATGTACAGTGCCTTGCGAAAGTATTTGGCCCCCTTGAACTTTGCGACCTTTTGCCACATTTCAGGCTTCAAACATAAAGATATAAAACTGTATTTTTTTGTGAAGAATCAACAACAAGTGGGACACAATCATGAAGTGGAACGACATTTATTGGATATTTCAAACTTTTTTAACAAATCAAAAACTGAAAAATTGGGCGTGCAAAATTATTCAGCCCCTTTACTTTCAGTCCAGCAAACTCTCTCCAGAAGTTCAGTGAGGATCTCCGAATGATCCAATGTTGACCTAAATGACGATAATGATGATAAATACAATCCACCTGTGTGTAATCAAGTCTCCGTATAAATGCACCTGCACTGTGATAGTCTCAGAGGTCCGTTAAAAGCGCAGAGAGCATCATGAAGAACAAGGAACACACCAGGCAGGTCCGAGATACTGTTGTGAAGAAGTTTAAAGCCGGATTTGGATACAAAAAGATTTCCCAAGCTTTAAACATCCCAAGGAGCACTGTGCAAGCGATAATATTGAAATGGAAGGAGTATCAGACCACTGCAAATCTACCAAGACCTGGCCGTCCCTCTAAACTTTCAGCTCATACAAGGAGAAGACTGATCAGAGATGCAGCCACGAGGCCCATGATCACTCTGGATGAACTGCAGAGATCTACAGCTGAGGTGGGAGACTCTGTCTATAGGACAACAATCAGTCGTATATTGCACAAATCTGGCCTTTATGGAAGAGTGGCAAGAAGAAAGCCATTTTTTAAAGATATCCATAAAAAGTGTTGTTTAAAGTTTGCCACAAGCCACCTGGGAGACACACCAAACATGTGGAAGAAGGTGCTCTGGTCAGATGAAACCAAAATGTAACTTTTTGGCAACAATGCAAAATGTTATGTTTGGCGTAAAAGCAACACAGCTCATCACCCTGAACACACCATCCCCACTGTCAAATATGGTGGTGGCAGCATCATGGTTTGGGCCTGCTTTTCTTCAGCAGGGACAGGGAAGATGGTTAAAATTGATGGGAAGATGGATGGAGCCAAATACAGAACCATTCTGGAAGAAAACCTGATGGAGTCTGCAAAAGACCTGAGACTGGGACGGAGATTTGTCTTCCAACAAGACATTGATCCAAAACATAAAGCAAAATCTACAATGGAATGGTTCAAAAATAAACATATCCAGGTGTTAGAATGGCCAATTCAAAGTCCAGACCTGAATCCAATCGAGAATCTGTGGAAAGAACTGAAAACTGCTGTTCACAAATGCTCTCCATCCAACCTCACTGAGCTCGAGCTGTTTTGCAAGGAGGAATGGGAAAAAATGTCAGTCTCTCGATGTGCAAAACTGATAGACATACCCCAAGCGACTTACAGCTGTAATCGCAGCAAAAGGTGGCGCTACAAAGTATTAACTTAAGGGGGCTGAATAATTTTGCACGCCCAATTTTTCAGTTTTTGATTTGTTAAAAAAGTTTGAAATATCCAATAAATGTCGTTCCACTTCATGATTGTGTCCCACTTGTTGTTGATTCTTCACAAAAAAATACAGTTTTATATCTCTATGTTTGAAGCCTGAAATGTGGCAAAAGGTCGCAAAGTTCAAGGGGGCCGAATACTTTCGCAAGGCACTGTACATATTACTTCAATTACCTCGACACCAGTGCTCCCGCACACTGACTCTGTACCGGTACCCCCTGTATATAGCCTCGCTATTGGTATTTTACTGCTGCTCTTTAATTATTTGTAAAAAAATATATATATATATATTTTCTTAAAACACCTGTTGGATACGGCGCATGTGACAAATGCAATTTTATTTTATTTATTTGACCCAATTGTGAATGATACAGTAAAACACATGACCAAATATCATACTTTAATAATGTGTGATTCAGTACATTTTCAGTGGTGGAAGAGACCCTCTGGAGTTGCTGCAGTGTGTCTGGGGCTGCTGTGTGTTCTCCTACTGGCTGGGATCATAGGCCTGTCTGTCGACTGTAAGTTTAGTATGTTGTCACTGAGGCTTAAGTAGCCTACTTAATCATACTTACTCATTAATGGTGTGGTAGTTACATGTTTGATTAATTTTTCCCTTTTACAGATGGAGTCACTGATCATCACAACTCAACAGAGAGAGAACAGCTACAGACCAGTTACAACAAACTGACTAAAGAGAGAGACCAGCTACAGACCAGTTACAACAACCTGACTAAAGAGAGAGACCAGCTACAGACCAGTTACAACATCCTGACTAAAGAGAGAGGCCAGCTACAGACCAGTTACAACAACCTGACTAAAGAGAGAGACCAGCTACAGACCAGTTACAACACCCTGACTAAAAAGAGAGACCAGCTACAGAAAGAGAAAGATGTCATGTCAAAGTTATCTAATCTGAGTGAGTTCACCTAATAAATGATCATAACATCACATATCTAATATGCAGTCAACTTGTGTTTGTATTCTACAATAATATGTGCAGAATAATAAGATGGGAATTCATGTTATTGTCTTGTAGAACAAACCAGGCCAGAAGGCTGGCATAAGTTTGAATCCAGTTGGTACTTCCTGTTTACTGAGGCTAAAACCTGGGAAGAGAGCAGACAGGAATGTCTGAAGAGAGGAGCAGACCTGGTGATCGTAAACAGTGACAAGGAACAGGTGAGAGAGATATATGGCGGGGGGGGGGGGTTTATGATCAAACATGCCTTGGTCAGTAATGTATCTTCCAGTATTTAACACATGTAGTCTATAGTAGTTGACAATATCAGTATCTTTCTCACCAACAGGAGTTTCTCTGTGGCCTTACTATGAAAGCCTGGATTGGTCTGACTGACTCTGTTACTGAGGGGACCTGGAAATGGGTGGACGGAAACCCACTGACCACCCCAAGGTAAGAGACTACTGCTCTAATAACACTGACCACATCTCTCTTGGTTTCCAGTCTAACTCTGTGTTGTTCATACTCTAGGTTCTGAGAGAGCTTCAAGTCTAACTCCGTGTTGTTCATACTCTAGGTTCTGAGAGAGGGGTCAGTCTCACTCTGTTGTTTCTACTGCAGGTTCTGGGGGAGTGGACAGCCTAATGGTGATGGGTCTGAGGACTGTGCGTTGTTCTCTCACAGTTCACCAGACCAAGGAAAATGGCATGACTATCCGTGTTCATCTAACCATTACTGGGTCTGTGAGAAATAGTTCTCTTTCACTATTAGTTATGATGTTGATTGTCACTGAAAGTCATGATACCAGCTACAGGACTTCAGAAAGTATTCACAGCCTAGACTTTTTACACATTTTGTTGTTTACACACGGAATTTGTAAATGGATTAAATTGAGATTTTATTGTCACTGTCCTACACACAATAACTCATAATGTCAAAGTGAAAATATGTTTTTAATTTTTTTTTAATACAAATTAATAAAAGATTTAAAGCTGAAATGTCTTGTCAGAAAGTATTCAACCCCTTTGTTATGGCATAAGTAAATACGTTCAGGAGTAAAAATGTGCTTAACTTATAATGTGCTTAACAGTATATCTACATTCTCTCCTCTAAATCTAAACAACAAATATTTGTTATATTTTTTCTCTCTTCCTCATTCTCTTGATTTTCTTCTTCCTCCTGTCTCTCTCTGACACTAAGTCTCTCTGACACTAAGTCTCTCTGACACTAAGTCTCTCTGACACTAAGTCTCTCTGACACTAAGTCTCTCTGACACTAAGTCTCTCTGACACTAAGTCTCTCTGACACTAAGTCTCTCTGACACTAAGTCTCTCTGACACTAAGTCTCTCTGACACTAAGTCTCTCTGACACTAAGTCTCTCTGACACTCTCTCTGACACCAAGTGTCTCTCTGACACTAAGTCTCTCTGACACTAAGTCTCTCTGACACTAAGTCTCTCTGACACTAAGTCTCTCTCTGACACTAAGTCTCTCTGACACTAAGTCTCTCTGACACTAAGTCTCTCTGACACTAAGTCTCTCTGACACTAAGTCTCTCTGACACTAAGTCTCTCTGAGACACTAAGTCTCTCTGAGACACTAAGTCTCTCTGAGACACTAAGTCTCTCTGAGACACTAAGTCTCTCTCTGACACTAAGTCTCTCTCTGACACTAAGTCTCCTTTCTCCTCCCACCCTAAGTCTCCCTCTGACACTAAGTCTCCTTTCTCCTCCCACCCATCTCCTCTCCCCTCTCCTCCCGTCTCCTCTCCTTCCGTCTCCTGTCTCCTCTCCTCCCGTCTCCTGTCTCCTCTCCTCCCGTCTCCTCTCCTTCCGTTTCCTGTCTCCTCTCCTTCCGTTTCCTGTCTCCTCTCCTCCTCACGTGAGTTGAGAAACCCTGCATTATGATACTGATTCTAACCATATTTTATTGATCTGTTTAGAGCTAGGTTCTCCTGATCTAGGATCATGTTATCTACCCAAAATCCTAACCTTAGCCATTATGACGAGGAATGTAAACTGACCTGAGATCTGTGTCTAGAGGCAACTTTATCCTGCTCTTTTATGGCCCTGTGGTAAGGAGTTGTCAAACGCGCTTCAGCCTAGCTTAAACTAAAAGGCAATCAGGGACTTGAAAATCCCCAAAATATTCCTTATCCCAGGGCACTTGAACTGTTTCAGCATAGATCGTAATGATGTATTTACTAGATACAAATAGGCTTCTGTTTTCCCCATCTGCTAATCTCAAATGGCACCCTAGTCCCTATTCAGTGCACCACTTTTGACCCGGGCCTATAGGGGAGAATAGGATGCTGTTTGAGACATTGGATCTTTGTCTCCCTCTACAGGATGACTGTTATAACTACATCTGTCTGCTGGAGGTTCTGAAGGATGGAAGGATCTACATCTGTGGCTCCTACGCCTACAATCCCCAGTGTGCTTTCATAGTCAGTCACGTTGTCTCTCCTCTGTCTCTTCTCATACTCTACACCTATATTATCATTATTATTATTATAATACTCTACACCTATATTATCATTATTATTATTATACTCTTCACCTATAATAATATTATTAGTATTATTATACACTACACCTATATTTTATGAATATTATTATTACCTATAATATGTTTATTATTATTATACTCTACACCTATATTATTTATTATTATTATACTCTACACCTATATTATTTATTATTATTATACTCTACACCTATATTATTTATTATTATTATACTCTACACCTTTATTATTTATTATTATTATTATTATTATAATACTCTACATGTGTATTATTATTAAACTCTACACCTATATTATTATTATTATTATACTCTACACCTATATTATTTATTATTATTATTATACTCTACACCTATATTATTATAATACTCTACACGTGTATTATTATTAAACTCTACACCTATATTATTATTATTATACTCTACACCTATAATATTTGTATTATTATTGTAATGGCTTTCTTCCTGGGAAGGAGAGGACCAAAACGCAGTGTGATTAGTGTTAAACATCTTTAATAAAGAGGAATACCGAGAACACTACAAATATACAAAACAATAAATGTGAAAACCGAAACAGTCCTGTGTGGTGAAAACAAACACAGACACGGAAACACACAAGAACTATGGTCAGAACGTGACAATTATACTCTACACCTATATTATTATTATTATACTCTACATCTATAATATTATTATTATTATACTCTACACCTATAATATTATTATTATACTCTACATCTATATTATTATTATTATTATTATACTCTACACCTATAATATTATTATTATTATTATACTCTACACCTATAATATTATTATTATTATTATACTCTACACCTATAATATTATTATTATTATTATTATACTCTACATCTATATTATTATTATACTCTACACCTATAATATTATTATTATTATTATTATACTCTACACCTATAATATTAGTATTATTATTATACTCTACATCTATATTATTATTATTATTATTATTATACTCTACACCTATATTAGTATTATTATTATACTCTACACCTATAATATTATTATTATTATACTCTACACCTATAATATTATTATTATTATTATACTCTACACCTATAATATTAGTATTATTATTATACTCTACATCTATATTATTATTATTATTATTATTATTATTATACTCTACACCTATATTAGTATTATTATTATACTCTACACCTATAATATTATTATTATTATACTCTACACCTATAATATTATTATTATTATTATACTCTACACCTATATTACTATTATTATTATTATACTCTACATCTATAATATTATTATTATTATTATACTCTACACCTATATTACTATTATTATTATACTCTACACCTATAATATTATTATTATTATTATACTCTACACCTATATTACTATTATTATTATACTCTACATCTATAATATTATTATTATACTCTACACCTATATTAGTATTATTATTATACTCTACATCTATAATATTATTATTATTATTATACTCTACACCTATAATATTAGTATTATTATACTCTACACCTATAATATTATTATTATTATGATACACCTGCTAGATGCTCTTTAACTGTTGTGGTGAAACACATGTTATTCATTCAGTTCATGTATTTAGTTGATAGGCTTACACACATGATGTTCACGTCACAGGAGGCGGGACCTTAAATGGGGAGACCAGGCTCGTGGTAATGGCTGGAGCGGAATCAGTGGAACCATATCAAATACATCAAACATATGGTTCCACAATGGTTCCATTGTCGCCGTTCCAGACATTACTATGAGCCGTCCTACTGGAGTGGCAGGTAGCCTAGTGGTTAGAGCTTTGAACTAGTAACCGGAAGGTTGCTAGATTGAATCCCTGAGCTGACAAGGTAAAAATCTGTTGCTCTGCCGCTGAACAAGGCAGTTAACCCACTGTTCCCTGGTAGGCCGTCTTTGTAAATAAGAATTTGTTCTGAACTGACTTGCCTGGTTAAATAAAAAAATAAAAAAAGATTTTACATTTAAAATACCTCAGCAGCCTCCACTGGTTCACATACTAAATATAGACTGTGTGTGTGTTCAGGACCCAGTGACTTTTGCCCTAGTGAAGGAAGAAGGTGACACAGTTGGGAAGGAGAAGTGTCCTTATGATCCCAGACAACGTCACACTGCTGTTACTGCAGGTTAGGAAGTCCCATAGACTACTTCCATTTCTGAACAAAGTGTATTTCAGTAAATATTCCCCCAGTACTAATTGGTAGTTTTCCTGTATAATTGTATTGAACCATTTAACTTTGTTAGTTCAGTGTGCCATATAATATGATATCTTAACTATAATCAGAGGGCCATGTAATATTATAATTCAGAAGAGGGAGGTGACCACATGTTCTACTTAACCATGTAATATTATAATTCAGAAGAGGGAGGTGACCACATGTTCTACTTAACTATCTAATATTATAATTCAGAAGAGGGAGGTGACCACATGTTCTACTTAACTATGTAATATTATAATTCAGAAGAGGGGGGCGGGCACATGTTCTACTTAACTATGTAATATTATAATTCAGAAGAGGGAGGTGACCACATGTTCTACTTAACTATGTAATATTATAATTCAGAAGAGGGAGGTGACCACATGTTCTACTTAACTATGTAATATTATAATTCAGAAGAGGGGGGTGGGCACATGTTCTACTTAACTATGTAATATTATAATTCAGAAGAGGGGGCGGGCACATGTTCTACTTAACTATGTAATATTATAATTCAGAAGAGGGGGCGGGCACATGTTCTACTTAACTATGTAATATTATAATTCAGAAGAGGGGGCGGGCACATGTTCTACTTAACTATGTAATATTATAATTCAGAAGAGGGAGGTGACCACATGTTCTACTTAACTATGTAATATTATAATTCAGAAGAGGGAGGTGACCACATGTTCTACTTAACTATGTAATATTATAATTCAGAAGAGGGGGGCGGGCACATGTTCTACTTAACTATGTAATATTATAATTCAGAAGAGGGGGGCGAGCACATGTTCTACTTAACTATGTAATATTAGAATTTTACTAAATATTCCCACATCTATGGCTTCTTTGCAACACTTCATGACACAACACCACAAGAACAATTTTTTTTGTTTTCATAAATTTTTAGGGTACAGACAGTTTTGACATTACAGCTTGGCCATAGTGGGAACCGGGTAACTTGCCATATATATTTATGGGTGATTTCCCAGACACACATTAAGACTAGTCCTGGACTAAAAAGAAAACTCATTGAAGAATCTCTGTGTCTGGGATACCGCTCCCCAGATACATACAAATTAATTCAAGGATGTCGGTACTGGGTCTTCTCAAGACTGTCACCACATCCTTCATCACAAGGCACACCAGCCTTCACTCAGTGTGGGGAGCACAAGACTGACCCAAAGTCCTGGTACTTAGCAGCCAAGTCCCGCCCTTGATCGCAATAAAAGTAGTTTGAGATATTTTGGCAAAGTTTATAGGCAACTTTTGAAATATTTTGTAGTGACGTTGCGTTTTTTGTAAGCTGTTTTTTTCAAACGCGCTTTATAAATGGACATTTTGGATATATATGGACGGAATTAATCGAACAAAAGGACCAATTATGATGTTTATGGGACATATTGGAGTGCCAACAAAAGAAGCTCGTCAAAGGTAATGCATGTTTTATATTTTATTTCAGCGTTTTGTGTAGCGCCTGCAGGGTTGAAATATGCTAACTCCTTTGTTTACTGCTGGTGCAGATGGTGCAGGCTATCAGATAATAGCTTCTTATGCTTTCCGTGAAAAGCATTTTTAAAATCTGACATGTTGGCTGGATTCACAACGAGTGTAGCTTTAATTGAGTATCTTACATGTGTGATTTAATGAAAGTTTGAATTTTATAGTATTTTATTTGAAAGCATTTTCCCTGGCAATTGGCCAGTTGAGACATTTGCGTCGCGCCTATCCCTAACTAGTTTAATGTCACGTCCTGACCTTAGTTCCTTTTTTTATGTCTCTATTTTAGGTTGGTCAGGGCCTGAGTTGGGGTGGGCATTCTATGTTTGTATTTCTATGTGTTTGGCCTGGTATGGTTCCCAATCAGAGGCAGCTTTCAATCGTTGTCTCTGATTGAGAACCATACTTAGGCAGCCTGGTTTCACCCTTGAGTTGTGGGTAGTTGTTTTCCCAGACTTACAACCACTCAACAGCAATGGCTCATGTGAAGAGCAGTATGGCAATGACCCTATCCTGTAGTACGTTATCAAGATGAACTGCAAGCCTTGTGGCAATACACCTGTCCAGACAGAAGAAGTCAGCCTCTGATGTCCAGAAAAGAACAGAGGAATGAGCCCAATGTATATTCAAAACAAACTAGTAAAAACAGTGTCATGATGTTGCCCTGTTGGTGAGGTTAATGACCCCCATAAATACCTTTCCCCCTTTTCTCTCTCTACTCTACAGAATGGACTCTTGAAAAGCCCTTTGTTAACGGTACGGTAACTGTAACGACGTTCGTATGTTGAAGGAGAGTCGGACCAAAATGCAGCGTGGTGGTTACTCATGTTCTTTAATGAAGAATAGTGATACATGAAATAACTAATATAAATACAAAAAACAACAAACGAAACGTGAAAACCTAATTACAGCCTATCTGGTGAACACTACACAGAGACAGGAACAATCACCCACAAAATACACAGTGAAACCCCGGCTACCTAAATATGGTTCCCAATCAGAGACCACGAGAATCACCTGACTCTGATTGAGAACCGCCTCAGGCAGCCAAGCTTATGCTAGACACACCCCTAATCAGCCACAATCCCAATGCCTACAAAAACCCCAATACGACAACACAATAAGCCCATGTCACACCCTGGCCTGAACAAATAATTAAAGAAAACACAAAATACTAAGACCAAGGCGTGACAGAACCCCCCCCCACCCAAGGTGCAGACTCCCGGACGCACCTCAAAACCATAGGGAGGGTCCGGGTGTGCGTCTGTCCATGGTGGCGGCTCCGGCTCAGGACGTGGGCCCCGCTCCATTAATGTCATAGTTCCTCCCCTTCGCATCCTGGGATAATCCACCCTCGCCGCCGACCATGGCCTAATAGTCCTCACCCAGAACCCCACTGGACCAGAACCCCACTGGACTGAGGGGCAGCTCGTGGCTGAGGGGCAGCTCGTGGCTGAGGGGCAGCTCGTGACTGAGGGGCAGCTGAGGGGCAGCTCGGGACTGAGGGGCAGCTCGGGACTGAGGGGCAGCTCGGGACTGAGGGGAAGCTCGGGACTGAGGGGAAGCTCGGGACTGAGGTGCAGCTCGGGACTGAGGTGCAGCCCGGGACTGAGGGGCAGCCCGGGACTGAGGGGAAACCCAGTACTGAGGGGAAGCCCAGTACTGAGAGGAAGCCCGGTACTGAGAGGAAGCCCAGTACTGAGATGAAGCTCAGGCAGGTAGTTGGCTCTGGCAGATCCTGGCTGGCTGGTGGATCTGGAAGAGTCTGGTTGACTGGCAGATCTGGAAGAATCTGGTTGACTGGCAGATCTGGAAGAATCTGGTTGACTGGCATTTCTGGAAGAATCTGGTTGACTGGCAGATCTGGAAGAATCTGGTTGACTGGCAGATCTGGAAGAATCTGGTTGACTGGCAGATCTGGCTGCTCCATGCAAACTGGCAGCTCTGGCTGCTCCATGCAGACTGGCAGCTCTATGCAGACTGACAGCTCTGGCTGCTCCATGCAAACTGACAGCTCTGGCTGCTCCATGCAAACTGACAGCTCAGGCTGCTCCATGCAGACTGACAGCTCAGGCTGCTCCATGCAGTCTGGCAGCTCTATGCAGATTGACAGCTCAGGCTGCTCCATGCAGGCTGACAGCTCTGGCTGCTCCATGCAGGCTGACAGCTCTGGCTGCTCCATGCAGGCTGACAGCTCTGGCTGCTCCATGCAGGCTGACAGCTCTGGCTGCGCTGAACAGGCAGGAGGCTCTGGCAGCGCAGGAGAGGAGACAGGCTCTGGCTGCGCTGAACAGGCGGGAGGCTTCGGCAGCGCTGTAGAGGAGGAAGGCTCTGGCTGCGCTAAACAGGCGGGAGGCTCCGGCAGCGCTGTAGAGGAGGAAGGCTCTGGCTGCGCTAAACAGGCGGGAGGCTCCGGCAGCACTGTAGAGGAGGAAGGCTCTGGCTGTGCTAAACAGGCGGGAGGCTCCGGCAGCGCAGGAGAGGAGAAAGGCTCTGGCTGCGCTAAACAGGCGGGAGACTCCAGCAGCGCAGGCGAGGAGGAAAGCGCTGGCTGCGCTAAACAGGCGAGGCGCACTGAAGGCCTGGTGCGTGGTGCTGGAACTGGTGGTACTGAACCGAGGACACGCACAGGAAGCCTGGTGCGGGGAGCTGCTACCGGAGGACTGGTGTGTGGAGGTGGCACTGGATAGACCGGACCGTGCAGGCGCACTGGAGCTCTTGAGCACCGAGCCTGCCCAACCTTACTTGGCTCGATGCCCACTCTAGCCCGGCTAATACGAAGAGCTGGTATGTACCGTACCGGGCTATACACCCGCACTGGAGACACCGTGCGCTCACTAGCATAACACGGTGCCTGCCCGGTCTCTTTAGCCCCCCGGTAAGCACAGGGAGTTTGCGCAGGTCTCCTACCTGGCATAGCCATACTCCCTGTAAGCCCCCCCCCAATACATTTTTGGGGCCGACTCTCAGGCTTCCATCCGCGTCGCCGTGCTGCCTCTTCATACCAGCGCCTCTCCGCTTTAGCCGCCTCCAGTTCTTCTTTGGGGCGTCGATATTCACCAGGCTGTGCCCAGGGTCCTTTTCCGTCCAATATCTCCTCCCAAGTCCAGAAGTCCTTTGATCGCTGCTCCTCACGATTAACAGGGAGAGTTGGCTCAGGTCTGACTCCTGACTCTGCCGCTCTCTCCCTGAGCCCCCCCCCCAATACATTTTTGGGGCTGCTTTTCGGGTTTCCTTGCCAACCGTGTTCCCTCGTATCGTCGGCTCTTATCTCCGGCTGCCTCTGCTCTCCTAAGTGCCTCCACCTGTTCCCATGGGAGGCGATCTCTTCCGGCCAGTATCTCCTCCCAAGTGTAACAACCTTTGCCATCCAACACGTCTTCCCATGTCCATTCCTCCTTTCGCTTTTCCTGCTGTCGCTGCCTGTTACCACGCCGCTCTGTCCGTGTGTGGTGGGTGATTCTGTAACGACGTTTGTATGTTGAAGGAGAGTCGGACCGAAATGCAGCGTGGTGGTTACTCATGTTCTTTAATGAAGAATAGTGATACATTAAATAACTAATATAAATACAAAAAACAACAAACGAAACGTGAAAACCTAATTACAGCCTATCTGGTGAACACTACACAGAGACAGTAACAATCACCCACAAAATACACAGTGAAACCCCGGCTACCTAAATATGGTTCCCAATCAGAGACCACGAGAATCACCTGACTCTGATTGAGAACCGCCTCAGTCAGCCAAGCCTATGCTAGACACACCCCTAATCAGCCACAATCCCAATGCCTACAAAAAACCCAATACGACAACACAATAAGCCCATGTCACACCCTGGCCTGAACAAATAATTAAAGAAAACACAAAATACTAAGACCAAGGCGTGACAGTAACATCAAAAGATTGGGAACGGAACAATATTTCGGTAATCCAACCAGTTGAAAATATCCGTTGGTACTTAAAGAATATGAAGTCAGATCAGTTGTCATCTGAGACATTATTACTGATGTAAGGGAACACCCCCCTGAAATGGACAAAAATGAATGGGAACATATTGGCACTGTACATAACATACCACTCAAATGGACGGCATTTAATTCAAAACATATTGCAAATGTCACATGGCAAATGCCAAGTGTCACACAGAAAAAATCCAATAGAAGGCGAGCGCGCTCCACCTTACATTTTCATATTGCAAATGCTCATCAAGTCAAGACCCAAGGGTCAAATTTTGAACATTTGAAAACTTATCACCCCTTAAGGAGAAGTGGATCTAAAATTCTATGAATAACAGTTGTATCTTTTAGCAATGTTTATTATGAGCATTTCTGTAATTGATGTGGTTCTCTGCAAAATCACTGGATGTTTTTGAACTACTGAACATAACTCGTCAATGCAAACTCTGATTTTTGGATATAAATGTGAACTTTACCGAACAAAACATACATGTATTGTGTAACATGAAGTCCTATGAGTGTCATCTGATGAAGATCATCAAAGGTAAGTGATTAATTTTATCTATATTTCTGCTTTTTGTGACTCCTCTCTTTGGCTGGAAAAATGGCTGTGTTTTTCTGTGACTTGGCTCTGACCTAACATAATCGTATGGTTTGCTTTCGTCGTAAAGCCTTTTTGAAATTGGACACTGTGGCTGGATTTACAAGTGTATCTTTAAAATGGTATAAAATGCATGTATGTTTGAGGAATTTTCATTATGGGATTTCTGTTGTTTTGAATTTGGCGCCCTGCAGTTTCACTGGCTGTTGACGAGGTGGGACGCAACTGTCCCACGTACCCTAGAGAGGTTAAAGGCACTTCTGATTGAGACAGGGAGCTGAAAGTAAACACATATCCTCATTGAGGTAGGCTTTTACAGAATCCTGAGATTTAAGTCTTTACGTTAAGAACTGACTGATTTACACAGGGTTGAATGCACTATTTCTCACTAACTGCAGATTGGGTATGGCAAAACACCTTTAGGGTGATTTCAACCACTACCATTTTCTCCAGGAAGCTTAGAATCGACACAGGTAGACCTCATAGTGGCCTGATGGATTCTTATCGAAGATAGGTTCATAAGGCATTCATAACCCACATAGGCTCCAGGTTGAATTTAGGGGAGCAGACAATGTATTCCTATGGAGAGACAAGTCATTGCAAACTGTTTGATGTGAACACCTTCTTTAACTGGTCACACGGTCAAGGTTCGGCTTGCACAGATCGGGAGGACCTTAGGAACATTCCTGTGGTTGAATTGTCCTTCTAACCCGAACGGTTCCCCCTCTGTCACCCAAAAGCACCTGAAATTTAGGGCCAGGCTTCATTTTTGGCCTACTTACTTTCATGGTCGCTGCGCTCAGAGCGAACGAGCTGCGGTCAATCGGGGCATCTTCTTGAACTCGACACGGCCTTGAGATTCTGGTAATGCCATTGCAGGCTCTGTGTGTCTTTAAGCCCTGCACTGTGTCACTCCATCCTGTGTGTGTGTGTGTGTGTGTGTGTGTGTGTGTGTGCGCGCGTGTGTGCGCGCGTGTTTGTGTGTGTCTCTGCGTAACAGTACAGAAAGACCCTTAAATCGCATCATTATCCTTACCCTCTAATTGGCTGATGATTGGTGACATGCCTGTGTGCCAATCGGTGCAGGGCGCTTTGTGGAGAGACGTCCAGAATTGACTAATTTGAAGTAAGTGTATTGTGAATGCACCATGTCAACACGAGGCCTCTGGGTACATTAGTGTGCTTTGTTTTTCAGTGGTCTTTGCTGCCAGTGTCCAGTATGATTTATACAGTATTCCAATATTCTAATAATGCTGGTTATGGTTGAAACCTTTTCTTTGTTATGACTGAGATGTGAGAGGCCTGGTAGGTTGACAGGGTTCTATTCCTTTGTTATGACTGAGATGTGAGAGGCCTGGTAGTTTGAGAGGATTCCATTCCTTTGTTATGACTGAGATGTGAGAGACCTGGTAGGTTGACAGTGTTCCATTCCTTTGTTGTGACTGAGATGTGAGGTCTGCTAGGTTGATAGGGTTCCATCATGTTGCATTAATATGGTGACGTATTTCAGATCTGTGGCAGTTACAAACTATAGGAGATAAGGAAAGGAAGGGGAGCAGATTGAGACTTTTTGGAAATGGCCTTTGTGTATGGAGACATAGTGTTTGGGCCACTGAATGTGTGGTTTATGGTGGAGTCCAGCCACTGACTGTGTAGTTTATGGTGGAGTCCAGCCACTGACTGTGTAGTTTATGGTGGAGTCCAGTCACTGACTGTGTAGTTGATGGCGGAGTCCAGTCACTGACTGTGTAGTTGATTTTGGAGTCCAGTCACTCTATAGGTAGCACCTAATCCAACAGTTAGATCTGTAGGTCACACAGATTAATACAGCTCACTTTACAATGAACACACACAGACACACACACACACGGCTGCTGAGAATTGTTTGCTTTTAATACTGATGATCTATGTGTGAACATGACTAACACCCACCAACACCACTGCTGATACTGAGAAAATCTATTGTGTGTGTGTGAATGTGTGCGTGTGTGTGTGTGCGTGTGCGTAACAGTACAGAAAGACCCTTAAATCGCATCATCACCCTTACCCTCTAATTGGCTGATGATTGGTGACATGCCTGTATGCTAATCGGTGCAGGGCGCTTTGTGGAGAGACGTCCAGAATTGACTCAATTGAAGTAAGTGTATTGTGAATGCACCATGTCAACACGAGGCCTCTGGGTACATTAGTGTGCTTTGTTTTTCAGTGGTCTCTGCTGCCAGTGTCCAGTATGATTTATACAGTATTCCAATATTCTAATAATGCTGGTTATGGTTGAAACCTTTTCTTTGTTATGACTGAGATCAAATCAAAATCAAATCAAATCAAATTTATTTATATAGCCCTTCGTACATCAGCTGATATCTCAAAGTGCTGTACAGAAACCCAGCCTAAAACCCCAAACAGCAAGCAATGCAGGTGTAGAAGCACGGTGGCTAGGAAAAACTCCCTAGAAAGGCCAAAACCTAGGAAGAAACCTAGAGAGGAACCAGGCTATGTGGGGTGGCCAGTCCTCTTCTGGCTGTGCCGGGTGGAGATTATAACAGAACATGGCCAAGATGTTCAAATGTTCATAAATGACCAGCATGGTCGCATAATAATAAGGCAGAACAGTTGAAACTGGAGCAGCAGCACGGTCAGATGGACTGGGGACAGCAAGGAGTCATCATGTCAGGTAGTCCTGGGGCATGGTCCTAGGGCTCAGGTCCTCCGAGAGAGAGAAAAAAAGAGAGAATTAGAGAGAGCATATGTGGGGTGGCCAGTCCTCTTCTGGCTGTGCCGGGTGGAGATTATAACAGAACATGGCCAAGATGTTCAAATGTTCATAAATGACCAGCATGTTCGAATAATAATAAGGCAGAACAGTTGAAACTGGAGCAGCAGCACGGCCAGGTGGACTGGGGACAGCAAGGAGTCATCATGTCAGGTAATCCTGGGGCATGGTCCTAGGGCTCAGGTCCTCCGAGAGAGAGAAAGAAAGAGAGAAGGAGAGAATTAGAGAACGCACACTTAGATTCATACAGGACACCGAATAGGACAGGAGAAGTACTCCAGATATAACAAACTGACCCTAGCCCCCCGACACATAAACTACTGCAGCATAAATACTGGAGGCTGAGACAGGAGGGGTCAGGAGACACTGTGGACCCATCCGAGGACACCCCCGGACATGGCCAAACAGGAAGGATATAAGATGTGAGAGGCCTGGTAGGTTGACAGGGTTCTATTCCTTTGTTATGACTGAGATGTGAGAGGTCTGGTAAGGTGATAGGGTTCAATAATATTACGTTAATATGGTGAGGTCTTTCTGGTCTGTGAGGGTTACAAACTATAGGAGATAAGGAAATGGGACAAGGAAAGGAATGGAGAAGATTGAGACTATTGGGATGTGGCCTTAGTGTTTGGGAACATAGCTGCTGACTGTGTAGTTTATGTTGGAGTCCAGCCACTGTATAGATACTGTAGCACCTAATCCAGCAGACATATCTGTAGAGGGATGTGAGGTTGCACAGATAAATAGAGGTCACATTCTAATACAGACACACGCGCACACACACATGCGCACACACACACGCACACACACACACACACACACACCTACACACACTGTTGATATATTATCGAATATATATTTTAAAAACTACCTGAGGAATGATCATAAAAAACGTTTGACATGTTTCTGTGGACATTTTGAAGATTATTTTGAATTTCCGTCTTCTAAAAACATGATTTCACTTTGTCACTGTGGGCCATTGTGTGGGTGGGCTATTGTGTGGGTGGGCTATTGTGTGGGTGGGCTTTTGTGTGGGTGGGCTTTTGTGTGGGTGGGCTTTTGTGTGGGTGGGCTATTGTGTGGGTGGGCTATTGTGTGGGTGAGAGAAATAAATTCAATCCATTTTCAATTCAGGCTGTAAGTATAAATACTTTCTCTGTCCTCGCCTCCTTCTCAAAGAATGAAGAATACAAGCCTTGAATACCCCTTTACATACTGGGTCATAATAGTTTGTAGGTCACACCATTCGGACACTACAGACGTTTTCATGGGAAGACCGATGTTCAGGATGTCTCATGGTCTGACAAACAATGCTTTAGCTCTGCCACCTTCCACCACAGATGCGGAAGGGGCAGATGTGGTGGATTGAGACGCAGCCAATGCAAAAATGGATGGATTTGGATGTTTTTTATTATGTTACTTAGATTGATGCACTGGTTCATAAATAGACCCTCAGGCTTTCTGTCTGTCACCCAGCGTAATTCTCTCTCTCTCTCTCTCTCTCTCTCTCTGCGATGTTGCCACCTAGTGGTTAAAGTGAGAGATGAACTCATCATAGAGGTATTACAGACATGCCCATGGGCTTTTCTCAACTCATCCTTCCTTGATCCCTCCTTGCATCCTCATTGTCTCTTCGCTTCCTTCTAAAAACGCATTGTATAATATTGGCCAATGGGAAGGAACGTGGACTTTTTCCTCTATTAGGGAGGATATAGGAGAGGAGGCAGGAGAAAAGGAGACAGGAGACCGGAGGAGAGGATATAGGAGGAGACAGGAGATGAGAGAAGAGGAGATGAGAGAAGAGGAGATGGGAGGTGAGGAGAAATGAGCCTTAGTGGCAGAGAGAGACAGAGGAGGAAAAATAAAAATAAGAGAATATCGGGAGAAAAAACAAGACACATGATTGTTCTGTTTAGATTTAGAGGAGAGTAACATTTAATTTTTTATTTTACCTTTATTTTACTAGGCAAGTCAGTTAAGAACAAATTCTTATTTTCAATGACGGCCTAGGAACAGTGGGTTAACTGCCTGTTCAGGGGCAGAACGACAGATTTGTACCTTGTCAGCTTGTCAACATGTCATGTTAGCAACATGTCATGTGATTTATCATAGGCTTATGCTTGGTAAAAAAAGAAAAGGTGGGAGCAATTATTAACCTATGCTTATTTATCACTTCAATAAGAATAACAAAGTCACAGATGAATAAATAAAGGAACAAAGTCCTTCAACAAGGTCTACCAGCTTACTGATTGAACGTGATTAGATAGTTAAAATCGTGTCACCTGCAGTTGGACACAGAAAGGGCAGAACAGACCTGAGAGGACATATGCATGCAGACACACGCACACGCACACGTAACGTTCCCCTTTTAAACCTCTGATAAAGATGCAGACATGGATTTCCCCTACCACCTCTGAATAACTCTTCACACTGATGTCACAGACAGACAACATAGATAGAAAGAAAGGACCTTATATGGCCATCGATGGCCGGTCACAGAGTACAAGCCATAACTTCCTTATGAATGATCCCCCAAAGTGATAGGCTGAAAGGCTGCACTCGTCACGACTTGTTGTCATGCAACTATCCTGTTATATCGCTGTGTTTAGATTATCCTGTCAGGTCTACCAACTTCCTGCTTAAAGGTGATTGGATACGTAAAACCTTCTATCAACTGCAGTGGATAACAGAGAGGTAAGTGGTGGAGACGCATATCAGACCAACTACTTGTCAGAGAAGTTCGAAATATAGTAGATATTACCGTTAGGAGTCATTTGGAAAGGTAACTATACAGTTAGTTAAGATGGATGACTACATCAATGAAGAGGTTATTGAAGAAAAAAAAGTTATTGTGCAAAATAAGAACAGAGCAAAGAAAAGAACGAAGACTGAAACCCATCGCTCAGGTAAAAACTAGGGAAGCTCTCTATCACACACATACCGTACACAGACAAAGACTGAAACCCATCGCTCAGGTAAAAACTAGGGAAGCTCTCTATCACACACATACCGTACACAGACAAAGACTGAAACCCATCGCTCAGGTAAAAACTAGGGAAGCTCTCTATCACACACATACCGTACACAGACAAAGACTGAAACCCATCGCTCAGGTAAAAACTAGGGAAGCTCTCTATCACACACATACCGTACACAGACAAAGACTGAAACCCATCGCTCAGGTAAAAACTAGGGAAGCTCTCTATCACACACATACCGTACACAGACAAAGACTGAAACCCATCGCTCAGGTAAAAACTAGGGAAGCTCTCTATCACACACATACCGTACACAGACAAAGACTGAAACCCATCGCTCAGGTAAAAACTAGGGAAGCTCTCTATCACACACATACCGTACACAGACAAAGACTGAAACCCATCGCTCAGGTAAAAACTAGGGAAGCTCTCTATCACACACATACCGTACACAGACAAAGACTGAAACCCATCGCTCAGGTAAAAACTAGGGAAGCTCTCTATCACACACATACTGTACACAGACAAAGACTGAAACCCATCGCTCAGGTAAAAACAACTAGGGACTGAGCTCAGGTAAAAACTAGGGAAGCTCTCTATCACACACATACCGTACACAGACAAAGACTGAAACCCATCGCTCAGGTAAAAACTAGGGAAGCTCTCTATCACACACATACCGTACACAGACAAAGACTGAAACCCATCGCTCAGGTAAAAACTAGGGAAGCTCTCTATCACACACATACCGTACACAGACAAAGACTGAAACCCATCGCTCAGGTAAAAACTAGGGAAGCTCTCTATCACACACATACTGTACACAGACAAAGACTGAAACCCATCGCTCAGGTAAAAACTAGGGAAGCTCTCTATCACACACATACCGTACACAGACAAAGACTGAAACCCATCGCTCAGGTAAAAACTAGGGAAGCTCTCTATCACACACATACCGTACACAGACAAAGACTGAAACCCATCGCTCAGGTAAAAACTAGGGAAGCTCTCTATCACACACATACTGTACACAGACAAAGACTGAAACCCATCGCTCAGGTAAAAACTAGGGAAGCTCTCTATCACACACATACCGTACACAGACAAAGACTGAAACCCATCGCTCAGGTAAAAACTAGGGAAGCTCTCTATCACACACATACCGTACACAGACAAAGACTGAAACCCATCGCTCAGGTAAAAACTAGGGAAGCTCTCTATCACAGACAAAGACAAACCCACCGTACATCAGACAAGACTGAAACCCATCGCTCAGGTAAAAACTAGGGAAGCTCTCTATCACACACATACTGTACACAGACAAAGACTGAAACCCATCGCTCAGGTAAAAACTAGGGAAGCTCTCTATCACACACATACCGTACACAGACAAAGACTGAAACCCATCGCTCAGGTAAAAACTAGGGAAGCTCTCTATCACACACATACCGTACACAGACAAAGACTGAAACCCATCGCTCAGGTAAAAACTAGGGAAGCTCTCTATCACACACATACCGTACACAGACAAAGACTAAACACATGAACAAAAGCACAAGAAAAATGCTAACTGATAGCAACTTATAGTATTGACTGTGTTTTGAGGCTTCACATACAGTTTTTTTTACAATATTGTTTAGAAACAAGTCATTTAAAAGGTTATGTTGGGTTCTGATGGGGAATGACTGTTGAACTAAGATCATGAGGCTTTCATAAGTTACCATTTTTAAGAATGGATTGTTAGAATTTATGCCATAAAACAGCTGTGAGAAACAGTCCTATTGAGGCTGATTATGCAACACCCCCACCCTCTTATACGTGTGTGTGTGTGTGTGTGTGTGTGTTCTCACATCAGTGTGTATCTCCTCAGGACCTGGGGATTCAGGGAGAAGACTCTATAGGATGGTTGCTGTGAGCTTTGGGATGCTGTGTGTTCTACAAGTCACTCTCAACATCTCCCTGAGACTAGTCTGTGAGTGTATTCTTGTCTAATCATCACACTATATCAGACTTTCACAAGGTCACAACTTCCCTAAGTTCATCCTCTGTTAAACATGTTTAAGGAACTTGCAATCCACAACCAAGATATTGATATCTTTTTTCAGCAGACTATCTAGACCAGTGTTTCTCAATACTGGTCCAGGGGAACCAAAAGGGGGGCACATTTTTTATTTTTGTCATAGCAGCACACAGCTGATTCAAGCTATCAACTCATCATAATGTTTTGAGGATTTGAATTAGGTGTGTAATGCTAAGGTCAAAAAGCAAAAATGTGCACTGCTTCTAGAATGAGACCCCCAGCTGCTCCATGTGTATTTCAGGGCTAGCACCTGATTCCAATTGTCAAGTAGTCACAAAGCCTTTGAATAGGTGAAATTACCTAGTTCAGAGCTACAACAACATGTTGAAATGTCTGGTGGTCGCCGAGGACTGTGTATTTTTAATGCCTGCCACTTACAGTAGCCGTAACAAATTATGTTTTCACCAGTAGCTATATGTATCAATCCTTTCCAGATGACATAAGTATCGGAGACTCTAAAAATAAGCATATCTCTCTTCATAAAATGAATATGACTAAAGAGAGAGACCAGCTGCAGATGAGTTACAACGGGCTGACTAAAGAGAGAGACCAGCTACAGACGAGTTACAACGGGCTGACTAAAGAGAGAGACCAGTTAGAAAGGGAGAGAGACAACTTTCAGAAGAAGTTTGAAGGCAAGTGAACTGAACTGTTATTCCTTTTGATGTCAATCCTCATCAAAATGGCAATCCTAAAGCCTTGAGAAACTGAAACGGGTTTTCTTCAATCATGTCAACAGTATAAAACCTTTGGGTAAAACTTTTTGGAAAGCCCCAAGTAATTGTATTTATTTATTGTGTTGTATTTTTCAACAGAGAAAACCTGTTGCTCTAATGGATGGATGAGGTTTGAAGGCAGCTGTTACTACATCTCTACTTTCTACATCTCCACTGGGAAGGACACCTGGGATCACGCCAGACAGGACTGTCTGAGCAGAGGAGCAGATCTGGTTATCATAGACAGCAAAGATGAACAGGTAAAACAGAGAGATAGAGACTTTTGACTTGTTGTCAAAATGTCCTGTACTGCAGTACAGCATACATGTTCCATACTCACCTTGCCCTCTACAGCACATTACAAAACAACATCACACATCACAATAACCAAAACCTCACCATTTCTACAACCGTATATCCAACCCATCTTCCCCAGCTGTACAGACAGCACCCCCAACACACCATATCGTCTGAAACATCTCCACACTTTGTATCATTTTATAGAACTCAAATTCCACCCTAAGGCGCACAGAGACATCCCATTGAATAATAGTAAAGGGTCTCTTTCCCCCACCTTTGACCCTGTTCCTCCTTGTTAGCCAAATAGCCAACTTTGCCTGGGCAAACAGTTCAATTCAACAACACACATTTGACCTTCTCCTTATTTAAATAACTGTACCCCATTATAAACATCCCAACAGTAAAACCCACCCACAACCTCTCACACAGACATTCCAACAGAGATCCCCGCAGTCTCCTGCATAGCAGGCCCAGAAAAGGCTCCATGGCTAGTGTATATAACTTCCCAGGTAGAGGCCATCCTTGTCTAATGCCCCAGCTCACCCAGACTGGCCTACTGAGCCCTCCTCCCACCTTGACCATACATTACGCTCCAGCTTACAACATCCTCACACAGGCCGAAAACATTGACCCAAACCCAAACATCACATTAAACAGATACTCATGGCCCACTCTATCAAAAACCTTCTCTTGATCTAGATAGACCAATTCAAAGTTCACATCAGAACCTCTCGATAAGTCCAACAAGAACACGTTGTCCGTGACTGAGCGTGCATGGTGCACATTATGTCTGGTCCTTGTGTACTATAGAGTCCAGATTGGACTTCAGTCTTTTAGAGAGGACCTTGGCAAATATCTTGTAGTCCGCACAGAGCAATGCCACGGGCCTTCAGTTCTTAAGTTCACACAAGTGGGCAGGAGAGTCAGAGCCACCTGACGCCAGCTCACCAGTGTCTCCTCAGGCGCTACCTGTGAGAGTTCCTGTTTAACCCTAACCCCAAATAGAAACATCCTCTCTCTCCCTGTGTTCGGCGCATACACATTTATAAAGACAAAACCCATGTTGTTAATTTCTGCTTTTACTACAAGCAGCCTACCCCTACATACCTACATTGAGGAGCATATTTTTAGAGAAATACCAGGTACAAAAAGGACTGCTACCCCTGTAAAAAAAAAAGCCCACAGTTTTGTTCATTCTGGAAAAACAATGTATAATTTCTGCTCCTACCTCCTACCTCCTCCACCTTAATTCCATTCTCAGGAACACAGCTGAATCCATTCCATAATGACAGCATCCCCTCCATGCTAGGCTGTGAAGCCATCACGCACACCACACTGTTCAAACCCAGGAAAATAAAACTCTGTCCTATGCCACCCTAACTTTAAGAGAAAAAAAACTGTGGGTACCGCTAAAACAAACAGTGCATTAACCTTCCACCATAGGAAAGAAAAATTCAAAGAAAAGACCAAGGAAATAATCAAGAAAAAAAATGAGAGAGAGAGAGAGAGAGAGAGAGAGAGAGAGAGAGAGAGAGAGAGAGAGAGAGAGAGAGAGAGAGAGAGAGAGAGAGAGAGAGAGAGAGAGAGAGAGAGAGAGAGAGAGAGAGAGAGAGAGAGAGAGAGAGAGAGAGAGAGAGAGAGAGAGAGAGAGAGAGAGAGAGAGAGAGAGAGAGAGAGAGACTATTTAGTGGTGGATATATTGTATTAGCAATGTTGTTTTCTGTCACAATAACAGATGTTCATCAATGGGCTTAAATCAGTCAGTCATGTCTGGATTGGTCTGACTGACTCTGTTACTGAGGGGACCTGGAAATGGGTGGACGGAACCCCACTGACCACCCCAAGGACGGAACTGCTCTATAATAACACTGACCACCCCAAGGTAAGAGACTACTGCTCTATAATAACACTGACCACCCCAAGGTAAGAGACTACTGCTCTATAATAACACTGACCACCCCAAGGTAAGAGACTACTGCTCTATAATAACACTGACCACCCCAAGGTAAGAGACTACTGCTCTATAATAACACTGACCACCCCAAGGTAAGAGACTACTGCTCTATAATAACACTGACCACCCCAAGGTAAGAGACTACTGCTCTATAATAACACTGACCACCCCAAGGTACCCCAAGGTAAGAGACTACTGCTCTATAATAACACTGACCACCCCAAGGTAAGAGACTACTGCTCTATAATAACACTGACCACCCCAAGGTAAGAGACTACTGCTCTATAATAACACTGACCACCCCAAGGTAAGAGACTACTGCTCTATAATAACACTGACCACCCCAAGGTAAGAGACTACTGCTCTATAATAACACTGACCACAGTGGAAGATAATAACACTGTAGGACTGTAGAAGGTAAGAGATTCTCTGTGTATAATTCACTGACTCCCCAAGGTAGAGACTACTGTTATAATAACACTGACCACCCCAAGGTAAGAGAATACTGCTCTATAATAACACTGACCACCCCAAGGTAACTACTGCTCTATAATAACACTGACCACCCCAGGTTCTGAGAGAGTGGAAGTCTAACTCTGTGTTGTTCATACTCTAGGTTCTGAGAGAGTGGCCAGTCTAACTCTGTGTTGTTCATACTCTAGGTTCTGAGAGAGTGGTTCAGTCTAACTTCTGTGTTGTTCATACTCTAGGTTCTGAGAGAGTGGTCAGTCTAACTCTGTGTTGTTCATACTCTAGGTTCTGAGAGAGTGGCCAGTATATTTCTGTTGTTTCTACTGCAGGTATTGGAGGAGTGGAGAGCCTAATGGTGGTGGCGTGGAGAACTGTGTGGTGGTACCTTACTGGTCATCAGGCCAAGGAGAATGGTGGGACTATCAGTGTTCCAATCGAGAGTACTGGATCTGTGAAAAGGCCTTTTGTAGGTACTGCTGTTTAAGGAACTCTGAAGACTGATTATATATTTTGGGAAAATGGCACTATGAACGAGACGTTGGAGAGAGAGAGGCACTTACACACACACACACACACACACACACACACACACACACACACACACACACACACACACACACACACACACACACGGAAGCATTCACACACAGAAAACAAATGAGGTATTTACACTACCAGTCAAACTTTTGGACACACCTAAACATTCCAGGGTTTTTTTTTTATTCTACATTGTAGAATAATAGTGAAGACATCAAAACTATGAAATAACACATGGGAATCGTGTAGCAACCAAATAAGTGTTAAACAAATCGAAATATATTTAATATTTCAGATTCTTCCAAGTAGCCACCTTTTGCCTTGATGACAGCTTTGCACACCCTTGACATTCTCTCAACCAGCTTCATGAGGTAGTCACCTGAAATGCATTTGGAATTTCTTTCCTTCTTAATGCTTTTAGCCAATAGTTTTGTTGTGACAAAGTAGGGGTGGTATAAAGAAGACAGTCTTTTACCAAATAGGGTTAAGTCCATATTATGGCAAGAACAGCTCAGATAAGCAAAGAGAAACGGCAGACCATCATTACTTTAAACATGAAGGTCAGTCAATCCGGAACATTTCAAGAACTTTGAAAGTTTCTTCAAGTGCAGTCACAAAAACCATCAAGCGCTATGATGAAACTGGCTCTCATGAGGAGTTGAAAAGTTCATTAGAGTTAATTACACCTCAGATTGGAGCCTAAATAAATGCTTCCTAAGTAAATGAGTTCAAGTAACAGACACATCCCAACATCAACTGTTCAGAGGAGACTGTGTGAATCAGGCCTTCATGGTCGAATTGCTGCAAAAAAACACTACTAAATGACACCAATAATAAGATGAGACTTGCTTGGGCCACGAAATACGAGCAACTAATTCTAGAATGTGGAAATCTGTCCTTTGGTCTGATGAGTCCAAATTTTAGATTTCTGGTTCCAACCGCAGAGTCTTTGTGAGATGCAGAATAGGTGAACGGATGATCTCTACATGTGTGGTTCCCATCGTGAAGCATGGAGGAGGAGGTGTGATGGTGTGGGGGTGCTTTGTTGGTGACACGGTCAGTGATTTATTTAGAATTCAAGGCACACTTAACCAGCATGGCTACGACAGCATTCTGCAGCGATACACTATCCCATATGGTTTATGCCTAGTGGGACGATAATTTATTTTAATTTTTTAATGTATGTTTTTTAAGGGGTGGATCAGCGTAATATTGTGGAAAGATTGTTGCTTCCATCAATGTAATTTTCTGCATCGTTTCCAATCCCCCATATATTTTTGGGGTAATTATATATACCACTGCTCAAAAAAATAAAGGGAACACTAAAATAACACATCCTAGATCTGAATGAATGAAGTATTCTTATTAAATACTTTTTTCTTTACATAGTTGAATGTGCTGACAACAAAATCACACAAAAATTATCAATGGAAATCAAATTCATCAACCCATGGAGGTCTGGATTTGGAGTCACACTCAAAATCAAAGTGGAAAACCACACTACAGGCTGATCCAACTTTGATGTAATGTCCTTAAAACAGGTCAAAATGAGGCTCAGTAGTGTGTGTGGCCTCCACGTGCCTGTATGACCTCCCTACAACACCTGGGCATGCTCCTGATGAGGTGGCGGATGGTCTCCTGAGGGATCTCCTCCTAGACCTGGACTAAAGCATTCGCCAACTCCTGGACAACTCATGGACAGTCTGTTGGTGGATGGGGCGAGACATGATGTCCCAGATGTGCTCAATTGGATTCAGGTCTTGGGAACGGGCGGGCCAGTCCAAAGCATCAATGCCTTCCTCTTGCAGGAACTGCTGACACACTCCAGCCACATGAGGTCTAGCATTGTCTTGCAGTAGGAGGAACCCAGGGCCAACCACACCAGCATATGGTCTCACAAGGGGTCTGAGGATCTCATCTCGGTACCTAATGGCAGTCAGGCTACCTCTGGTGAGCACATGGAGGGCTGTGCGGCCCCCCAAAGAAATGCCACCCCACACCATGACTGACCCACCGCCAAATTGGTCATGCTGGAGGATGTTGCAGGCAGCAGAACGTTCTCCACGGCGTCTCCAGACTGTCACGTCCGTCACATGTGCTCAGTGTGAACCTGCTTTCATCTGTGAAGAGCACAGGGCGCCAGTGGCGAATTTGCCAATCTTGGTGTTCTCTGGCAAATGCCAACGTCCTGCACGGTGTTGGGCTGTAAGCACAACCCCCACCTGTGGACGTCGGACCCTCATACCACCCTCATGGAGTCTATTTCTGACCGTTTGAGCAGACACATGCACATTTGTGGCCTGCTGGAGGTCATTTTGCAGGGCTCTGGCAGTGCTCCTCCTTGCACAAAGGCGGAGGTAGCGGTCCTGCTGCTGGGTAGTTGCCCTCCTACGGCCTCCTCCATGTCTCCTGATGTACTGGCCTGTCTCCTGGTAGTGCCTCCATGCCCTGGACACTACGCTGACAGACACAGCAAACCTTCTTGCCACATCTCGCATTGATGTGCCATCCTGGATGAGCTGCACTACCTGAGCCACTTGTGTGGGTTGTAGACTCCATCTCATGCTACCACTAGAGTGAAAGCACCGCCAGCATTCAAAAGTGTCCAAAACATCAGCCAGGAAGCATAGGAACTGAGAAGTGGTCTGTGGTCACCACCTGCAGAACCACTCCTTTATTGGGGGTGTCTTGCTAAATGCCTATAATTTCCACCTGTTGTCTATTCCATTTGCACAACAGCATGTGAAATCTTTTGTCCATCAGTGTTGCTTCCTAAGTGGACAGTTTGATTTCACAGAAGTGTGATTGACTTGGAGTTACATTGTGTTGTTTAAGTGTTCCCTTTATTTTTTTGAGCAGTGTATATCTGTATACATACACACATGCATACATATACACATATGTACATACACATACCTAAATAGATATACATACTTTTTAAAGAATATACCTTTATCATTCCCTGCAAACCCTACCACCCTCCCCGAATTAGAGTAAACTAATAAACACTTAGGCTTCTACCTTTAGTTTATACATCTTATACACATTTTAGTTGGACCGCAGATTGAAGGAAAAGCAGTCAACAAGTGCTCAGCCTATGTGGGAACTCATTCAAGACTGTTGGAAAAGCATTTCAGGTGAAGCTGGTTGAGAGAATACCAAGAGTGTGCAAAGCTGTCATCAATGCAATGGTTGGCTGCTTTGAAGAATATAAAATATATTTTGATTTGTTTAACACTTTTTTGGTTACTACATGATTCCATATATGTTATTTCATAGTTTTGATATCTTCACTATTATTCTAAAATGTAAAAAATAGTAAAAATGAAGAAAAACCCTTGAATGAGTAGGTGTGTCCAAACTTTTGACTGGTACTGTATATCACGTAATAGCTGTTGTCAATGTTAAGATTTATAGTTCATTATATAGCATTGCATGTCGGCTCTACACAAATATCTCTCTCTCTACCTCTAACTCTCCGTTGATGGTTGGATCCATGAATGGTTAAGTGATGATCCCCACCTAGTGGATAAAGTGAGAGATGAACTCACCATGAACAACAGAGGTGAAACAGAGGTATTACACACTTGTCTATGGGTTTTTTCTCAATTCATCCTTCCTTGGTTTATCCTCGCATCCTCTCTCCTCCCCTCCTTCTCAAAACACATTGGATAATACAATCCTCGGGGAGGGACCTTGGACCTTCTCCTCTAATAGGGTTGAGCAGAAGGAGAGGAGAAAAGAGAAGAGGAATCAGACTATTGAGATAGAGCCTTGTCAGAGAGAGCCTTAGAGGAAGAAGAACATTTTAATTAGTGATGGACAGAGAAAAAGAATGTTATGTTGAGATTTAGATGAGTGTGTAGACATACTGTGCTCTACAATGCTTGTATTCTGCTAAATGTATTCATAATTGTTCTAGATTTCTTTTCATGATCAATTATTACCATCAATCACTTTTATAAGAAGAAGAACAAATGCACAGATTAATAAATAAAGGAACAGTGTCCTCTGAGGTCAACCAGCTTCCTGATTGAATGTGATTGGATTGTTAAAAAAGTGTGACCTGCAGTTGGACACAGACAGAAGGCAGCACAGAACTTAGGACACACACACATTCACAAAGGCACACACGTCTGTGAAGTTCCCCTTTAAAACCTCTGAAAAAGACGCAGACATAGATACCCTACACACACTTCTGAATATTTCCTCTCACTGATGTCACACACAGACGGCATAGACAGGAAAGAAGGCCCCTATATGGCCACTGCAAGCCATAACGGGACTTCCTTATGAACAATGTTACGAACAGGCCTTGCGAAATATGACTTCCTGCTTGAATCTGATTGGATTCTATCAACTGCAGTCGACCTCAAACAGACTTCAGAGCGGTACCAGTGGAGACGCATATCAGAGTAACTACTCAGCTAATTGTAATTGAAGTTAGAATCATAAAATAGATATTACCATTCGGAGTCAGTTAGAAAGGTAATCATACAGTAAGTTAATACCGTAAGTACAAGTAAGTTAGAATCATAGATATTACAATATCAGGTCAGTCAGACTGAATTAGTTGATTAATTGATTGATTGGTTTAATCATTGATATTCGGTACGGTTAGATAAGATGGCCGACTACATCAACAAACAGGTGATTGAATTAAACAAAGTTAATGAAGAAAACCGGAACAGAGCAACGAGGAGCGTGAAGACTGAGACTCATCTCTCAGGTAAGGACAAATAATTAGCTATTTTTCTCTCTCTCGCGCAATCACGGACGAACGCCCGCCTGCAGGCATAGATGAACCAAACACAGGCACGCACACAAATACCACATAAAAGAAAAACATACATAACATGTATATTTTTGAGTGTTCTGTCTCCTGGGTGGTTCAGTTGGTAAGGAGAGTGGGGATTACAACATTCTGGGCTCACACACTAAAATGCATTAGTTTTTCCCCTTCAATTACTGGAACTATTTTAATAAGATCAATTAAAAATAACCTTTTAAAACAACAACAAAGTGGACGCCCTGCCACTGTTTTAGGTAAACTGCTGAGGGGCTGGAGAAATGTAAGCACTCTCAAATTCATAGAGATCTGTATGCTCAGTGTAAGCTTGTTTTACTCTGGAATTGTAAATGATGGAATTGTACAAACTCTGTATTTTTGGGAGATCCGACAACATTCATATAGAGATGTGAGTTATAGATCTTTCATTCCCATTGAAAGCAAGTCGAAGAGGCGGTAGATCTGTTCTATGTGTTGTTTTTCTGTGCTTCCCTTTCTGAAGTTGCATTTTTACATCTTTTACTTTAGGTTTCGTACAGCAACTTCAAACAGCAGATTATACAATATTTATTTTACACAACGACTGCTTGTTTTGTCACATAAACACATTAGAATTTTTGCAACAAGGAAATGGAGGACCGATTTCTGCATAGTGCATCTTTAAATGTCATTTTGAGCTCATAGATGGTCAGTCTTGGGTCCTGATGGGGGTCACATAGTTAAACTAAGTTCATGAGGCATTTACAAGTTATATTCATGAAGAATGAATGGGTAAGTATCATACATTTCAAAGTCCCAAAAAATTGAGTCAGCAGTCAAAGATAGCCCTTTTAAATCATTCTTCAGCTATATTGTGCAATTTTGGCAATTTCTTCATACAGTAGCTTCCTGTTTATCTGATGTGAGGTGACCACAAGTTTGAGTAAAGTGTTGCTGCCTACCCTAAGTCAGAGGAAAACAAATGACGCATGTTTGGTTCTCAGAATTCTGATCATAATCATTAGTGATGTAGGATGATGTTGTTTCTTTGTGTGTGTGTGTGTGTGTGTGTGTGTGTGTGTGTGTGTGTGTGTGTGTGTGTGTTTCTCTGCAGATGGAAGACTAAGACTCTACAGGCTGGCTGCTGTGTGTTTTGGAGTGCTGTGTCTTCTACAAGTCACCCTTAACATCTCCCTGAGGCTGGCTTTCTGTGAGTGAGGTTGTGTCCCAAATGACACCCTAGTAGCTCTGTTCTTTTGAGTGCCATTTGGGACCTTTTTCCATTTGGGTCTCTTTTCTATTTTATAACGGACTACAGTTGAACAGGGTCGATGGGGCAGATACGTATTTTATCATCACACTAGTTCTGTATTTAAAATCAACGATCACAATTCCTGTAGTTTGTCAATGTTTTTGACAAAAATAAACACACCTGTCGTAATGATGCAGTACAATGAAATGTGTGCTCTATTTACAGTAGTCTGTTCCTAGACTCCGCATGAGTTTCAAGTTTGAGAAAGTTTACAATTTATCATTTCATTTCTACTGATCCGCGTGTCAGTTATTTATCATTCCATTTCTACCGATCCGCGTGTCAGTTATTTATCATTCCATTTCTACCCATCCGTGTGTCAGTTATTTATCATTCCATTTCTACCCATCCGTGTGTCAGTTATTTATCATTCCATTTCTACCGATCCGCGTGTCAGTTATTTATCATTCCATTTCTACCGATCCGCGTGTCAGTTATTTATCATTCCATCTCTACCGATCCGCGTGTCAGTTATGTATCATTCCATCTCTACCGATCCGCGTGTCAGTTATTTATCATTCCATCTCTACCGATCCGCGTGTCAGTTATTTATCATTCCATTTCTACCGATCCGTGTGTCAGTTATTTATCATTCCATTTCTACCGATCCGCGTGTCAGTTATTTATCATTCCATCTCTACCGATCCGTGTGTCAGTTATTTATCATTCCATTTCTACCGATCCGTGTGTCAGTTATTTATCATTCCATTTCTACCGATCCGCGTGTCAGTTATTTATCATTCCATTTCTACCGATCCGCGTGTCAGTTATTTATCATTCCATTTCTACCGATCCGCGTGTCAGTTATTTATCATTCCATTTCTACCGATCCGCGTGTCAGTTATTTATCATTCCATTTCTACCGATCCGCGTGTCAGTTATTTATCATTCCATTTCTACCCATCCGTGTGTCAGTTATTTATCATTCCATTTCTACCCATCCGTGTGTCAGTTATTTATCATTCCATTTCTACCGATCCGCGTGTCAGTTATTTATCATTCCATTTCTACCCATCCGCGTGTCAGTTATTTATCATTCCATTTCTACCGATCCGCGTGTCAGTTATTTATCATTCCATTTCTACCCATCCGTGTGTCAGTTATTTATCATTCCATTTCTACCCATCCGTGTGTCAGTTATTTATCATTCCATTTCTACCGATCCGCGTGTCAGTTATTTATCATTCCATTTCTACCGATCCGCGTGTCAGTTATTTATCATTCCATTTCTACCGATCCGCGTGTCAGTTATTTATCATTCCATTTCTACCGATCCGCGTGTCAGTTATTTATCATTCCATTTCTACCGATCCGTGTGTCAGTTATTTATCATTCCATTTCTACCCATCCGCGTGTCAGTTATTTATCATTCCATTTCTACCCATCCGCGTGTCAGTTATTTATCATTCCATTTCTACCGATCCGGTGTCAGTTATTTATCATTCCATTTCTACCGATCCGTGTGTCAGTTATTTATCATTCCATTTCTACAGATCCGTGTGTCAGTTATTTATCATTCCATTTCTACAGATCCGTGTGTCAGTTATTTATCATTCCATTTCTACCGATCCGTGTGTCAGTTATTTATCATTCCATTTCTACAGATCCGTGTGTCAGTTATTTATCATTCCATTTCTACAGATCCGTGTGTCAGTTATTTATCATTCCATTTCTACCGATCCGTGTGTCAGTTATTTATCATTCCATTTCTACCGATCCGTGTGTCAGTTATTTATCATTCCATTTCTACAGATCCGTGTGTCAGTTATTTATCATTCCATTTCTACCGATCCATGTGTCAGTTATTTATCATTCCATTTCTACCGATCCGTGTGTCAGTTATTTATCATTCCATTTCTACCGATCCGCGTGTCAGTTATTTATCATTCCATTTCTACCGATCCGTGTGTCAGTTATTTATCATTCCATTTCTACCGATCCGTGTGTCAGTTATGATTTTCATTAACATGTTTTAGTGGAACATTTTCATTTAGTATCATTTTTGTTTTCCAAAATAATTGTGACATGGTTAATATTACAAACCGGAATTACATCATTTAGGAGACTTTCTTATCCAGAGCGATTTACAGGAGTAATTAGGAGTAAGTCCCTTAGAAAAGGGCACATTGACAGATTGTTCACCTAGTATACCGCCCCAACGCTCTAAACCGCTATGCAACCTGCCGCTTCAAACCAGAATTAAAATAATAAAGATCTTAAAATAGAAATTCCACTAATGGGACCAGCCTCTGCCACATGGACACATTTATACACTGTGATTCATTGGCGTCTAAAGAAATGAGTGCACGAAGAGATATGTGTCAGGAAAATAACCTCACACTCAACGTCAACAAAACTAAGGAGATGATTGTGGACTTCAGGAAACAGCAGAGGGAACACCCCCATCCACATCGATGGAACAGTAGTGGAGAGGGTAGCAAGTTTTAAGTTCCTCGGCATACACATCACAGACAAACTGAATTGGTCCACTCACACAGACAGCATCGTGAGGAAGGCGCAGCAGCGCCTCTTCAACCTCAGAAGGCTGAAGAAATTCGGCTTGTCACCAAAAGCACTCACAAACTTCTACAGATGCACAATCGAGAGCATCCTGGCGGGCTGTATCACCGCCTGGTATGGCAACTGCACCGCCCTCAACCGTAAGGCTCTCCAGAGGGTAGTGAGGTCTGCACAACGCATCACCGGGGGCAAACTACCTGCCCTCCAGGACACCTACACCACCCGATGCTACAGGAAGGCCATAAAGATCATCAAGGACATCAACCACCCGAGCCACTGCCTGTTCACCCCGCTGTCATCCAGAAGGCGAGGTCAGTACAGGTGCATCAAAGCTGGGACCGAGAGACTGAAAAACAGCTTCTATCTCAAGGCCATCAGACTGTTAAACAGCCACCACTAACATTGAGTGGCTACTGCCAACACACTGTCAATGACACTGACTCTACTCCAGCCACTTTAATCATGGGAATTGATGGGAAATTATGTAAATATATCACTAGCCACTTTAAACAATGCTACCTTATATAATGTTACTTACCCTACATTGTTCATCTCATATGCATACGTTGATACTGTACTCTATATCATCGACTGCATCCTTATGTAATACATGTATCACTAGCCACTTTAACTATGCCACTTGGTTTACATACTTATCTCATATGTATATACTGTACTCGATATCATCTACTGTATCTTGCCTATGCTGCTCTGTACCATCACTCATTCATATATCCTTATGTACATATTCTTTATCCCCTTACACTGTGTATAAGACAGTAGTTTTTTTTTTTTTTGGAATTGTTAGTTAGATTACTTGCTCGTTATTACTGCATTGTCGGAACTAGAAGCACAAGCATTTCGCTACACTCGCATTAACATCTGCTAACCATGTGTATGTGACAAATAAAATTTGATTTGATTTGATTTGATTTGATATCCTAAGGCAATGTAGCAGTAGGCCAAGAACTTCCATTGTCAACTAGAACAAATCAAATCAGAAAATATCCTGATGAAAATATAAATTCTTTCAATCTCATTCATCTCTTTGCTTCTTCTAAGGAGGACTGGTGATTATCGAGGGGAGAGTTTTGTAAAGATTTTTAAAATACTGTGAGGAACTAACATTCACAATGGATGTAAAGGTGAAGAAAAAATGACTTAGAAGCTCAGCTAATTAGTGGTGTTGAGTGAACACGATCAGAAATCAGACATCCCCAAATGGTTACTTCCCTACATTTGTGCAGCAGGCCAGTTAGACTACTTCTATATGCGTGCTCTGGCTCCGTCAGCATTAAGAGGACAGAGAAACCAGATACATGCTCATTACTCAAGTGGAGCGCTGGACAAACTCGGCCATCAGGCTCTCCTCCAACAGCGTCATGTTGGCAGTGAACTCATCAGGGAGGAACAGAAACATACTGACATCATCCTGCATCTGAAAATCAGAGGGAAGGAGAAAGAGGCAATAAAAACAGAGAAGAAGAGAGATCAGATCAATTGGAAAATAAGGTTATGAACAATAAAAATTATTTGAAACATTTTATGCAAATTAACTGTGTCATTACTTGGGGTGGCAGGTAGCCTAGTGGTTAGAGTGTTGGGCCAGTAACCGAAAGGTTGCTAGGTCGAATCCCAATCCAATTTCACAGGATAATGGTTCTGGGTAATCATGGCAATGCGGGTGAGCGCCACCCCATCTAGCTGGATGTCCTCTTTCCCTCTATTTGTTATCCATCTATCCATACACACAACCACACACTCATAAAAACCAGGCGATAGGTGAAAGGTGAAAAAAACTTCAGGAGATGAGATAAGGAGTTGAACCCCAGCCCTCTAGTACCTTCGAAGTCGGCAACACCCAGAGCAACACTACCAGCACTTCTTCCCAGGGGCTTTGTCAGGATGGTATCCACCTGCCTGTTTTCAATATTCCCGCAAGGTGGCGCCAACTCTCAATTTTTGATTTGTAAAGGCACACCCCTGTCTTTATAAGGCCCCACAGTTGACAGTGCATGTCAGAGAAAAAAACAAGCGATGATGTCAAAGGAATTGTCCATAGAGCTCTGAGACAGGATTGTGTCGAGGCAAAGATTGTATGCTCCTATGCTTTAAAATTGGTCCTGATATTCTTCTGGTAACCCGTGCTTGATTTTGGCAGGATCTGCATCAGCTCTTTTTGTTATGTTACAGCTTTATTCTAAAATGTATTTATGGCTTGGCAAAAGCCATAGAGCTCTGAGACAGGATTTTGTTGAGGCACAGATCTGGGGAAGGGTACAAAGACATTTCTGCAACATTGAAGGTCTCCAAGAACACAATGGACTCCATCGTTCTTAAATTGAAGGAGATTGGAACCATCAAGACTCTTCCTAGAGCTGGCCGCCCGGCCAATCTGAACGATCGGGGAGAAGGGCCTTGGTCAAGGAGGTGTCCAAGAACCCGATGGTGACTCTGACAGAGCTCTAGAGTTCCTATGTGGAGATGGGAAAACCTTCCAGAAGGACAACAATCGCTGCAGCGCCAGATGGAATACACTGCTCGGTAAAAGGCACATGGTAGTCCGCTTGGAGTTTGCCAAAAGGCACCTAATGACTCTCAGACCATGAGAAACACGATTCGCTGGTCTGATGAAACCAAAATGTATTCTTTGGCCTCAATGCCAAGCGTCACGTCTGGAGGAATCCTGGCACCATCCCTACGCTGATGAATGATGGTGGCAGCATCATGCGGCAGGGACTGGACTAGTCAGGATCGAGGGATAGATGAATGGAGCAAAGTACAGAGAGATCCTTGATGAAATCCTGCTCCAGAGGGCTCAGGACCTCAGACTGGGGCAGAGGTTCACCTTCTAGCAGGACAATGACCGTTAGCACAAAGCCAAAACAAAAAGGGAGAAGCTTCGGGACAAGTTTCTGAATGTCTTTGAGTGGCCAAGCCAATTGAGTGGCCAAGCCAGAGCCCGGACTTAAACCCTATTGAACACCTCTGGAGAGACCTGAAAATAGCTGTGCAGCGATGCTCCACATCCAACCTGACAGAGCTTGAGAGGATCTGCAGTGAAGAATGGGAGAAACTCCCCAAATACAGGTGTGCCAAGAATGTAGCGTCATACCCAAGAAATCTCAAGGCTGTAATCTCTACCAAAGCTGCTTCATCAAAGTACTGAGTAAAGTGTCTGAATACTTATGTACGTTTTTTTATTATTTATGAAGTTCCAAACATTTCTAAAAACCTGTTTTTGCCTTGTCATTGTGGGTTATTGTGTGTAGATTGATTAGGGGAGTAAATAATTCAATACATTTTAGAATAAGGCTGTAACATAACAAAATGTGAAAAAAGTCAAGGGGTATGAATACTTTTCCGATTGCACTGTATAAGCCTGGGATATCAACCACTCAAAGTTAGTGGGAGTGACCATAGAATTCTACGGGAGTGACCTTCTTGAGTAAAATATTTGCCATCAGGCTATGTCCTTTAGCAAAAACATTCCCCCTGGTCGTCGATAGTTAATACAACCACAAAGACTGTACATCCGGCGCCGACAGAGATGGCCACCTCGCTTAAGCGTTCATAGGAAACTATGTAGTATTTTTTTTATTTTTATGTATTATTTCTTACATTGTTTCCACAGGAAATCTTAAGTTTTGTTACATACAGCCGGGAGGAACTGTTGGATATAAGAGCAACGTCAACTTACCAACATTACAACCAGGATTACGACTTTCCCAAAGCGGATCCTCTGTTTGGTCCAACACCCAGGACAATGGATTGGATCCCAGCCGACGACCCAAAACAACGGCGCCGCAGAAGGGGCATATGGAGTGGTCTTCTGGTCAGGCTCCGTAAACAGGCACATCGCGCACCGCTCCCGAGTATACTTCTCGCCAATGTCCAGTCTCTTGACAATAAGGTAGACGGAATCCAAGCAAGAGTTGCCTTCCAGAGAGACATCAGAGATTGTAACATTCTTTGTTTCACAGAAACATAGCTCACTCGGGATAAGATATCAGAGTCGGTACAGCCAGCTGGTTACTTCATGCATCACGCCGACAGAAACAAACATCTCTCTGGTAAGAAGAGAGAAGGGGTGTATGCCTTATGATTAACGAGATGTGGTGTGATCATAACAACATACAGGAACTCAAGTCCATTTATTCACCTGACCTAGAATTCCTTACAATCAAATGCCGACCGCATTATCTACCAAGAGAATTCTCTTCGATGATAATCACAGTTGTGTACATCCTCCCCAAGCAGACACATCGACGGCCCTGAAAGAACTTCATTGGACTCTATGTAAACTGGAAACCACAAATCCTGAGGCAGCATTTATTGTAGCTGTGGATTTAAACAAGGCTAATATGAAAACAGGGCTCCCTAAATTTTATCAGCATATCGAATGCATGACCCGGGCTGGCAAAACCCTGGATCTTTGTTACTGTAACTTCTGCGACGCATACAAAGTCCTCCCCCGCCCTCCTTCCGGAAAATCTGACCATTTCGTTGCTCCCAGCCTACAGACAGAAACCAAAACAGGAAACGCCCATGCTCAGGTCTGTTCAATGATGGTCTGACCAATCGAATTCCACGCTTTATGATTGCTTCGACCACGTGGACTTGGATATGTTCCGCATAGCATCGGACAATAACATTGATGAATACGCTGATTCAGTGAGCAATTTATTAGCAAGTGCATCGGGGATGTTGTACACACGGCAACTGTTAAAACATTCCCCAACCAGAAACTGTGGATTGATGGCAGCAATCGCGCAAAACTGAAAGTGCAAACCACTGCTTTTAATCAGGGCAAGGTGACCGGTAACATGACCGAATACAAACAGTGTTGCCATTCCCTCCGCAAGGCAATCAACAAGCTAAGCGTGAGTATAGAGACAAAGTAGAGTTGCAATTCAATGGCTCAGACATGAGAGGTATGTTGCAGGGTCTACAGTCAATCACGGACTACAAAAAGAAAACCAACCCCGTCGCGGACCACAATGTCTTGCTCCCAGAGGACAATACAGTGCCACCGACACGGCCCGCTACCAAAACCTACAGGCTTTCCTTCACTGCAGGCAACATGAGTAAAACATTTAAAAGTGTTGACCCTCGCAAGGCCCAGATAGCATCCGTAGCCGCATGCACAGAGAGCTGGCTGGTGTGTTTACGAACATATTCAAGCAATCCTTATCCCAGTCTGCTGTTCCCACATGCTTCAAGTGGGCCACCATTGTTCCTGTTCCCAAGAAAGCTAAGGCAACTGAGCTTGACTATCACCCCCAACTAATTGACTATCACCCCGTAGCACTAACTTTCGTCATCATGAAGTGCTTTGAGAGACTAGTTAAGGATCATATCACCTCCACAGTACCTGACACCCTAGACCCACTCCAATTTGCTTACCGCCCCAATAGGTTCGCAAACGACGCAATCGCAATCCAACTGCACACTGCCCTAACCCATCTGGACAAGAGGAATACTTATGTAAGAATGCTGTTCATCGATTACAACTCAGCATTTAACACCATAGTACCCTCCAAACTCGTCATTAAGCTCGAGACCCTGGGTCTCGACCCCACCCTGTGCAACTGGGTCCTGGACTTCCTGACGGGCCGCCCCCAGGTGGTGAGGGTAGGAAACAACATCTCCACACCGCCGATCCTCAACACTGGGGCCCCATAAGGGTGCATTCTCAGCCCTCTCCTGTACTACCTGTTCACCCATGACTGCGTGTCCATGCACACTCTATCATCAAGTTTGCAGATGACACTACAGTGGTAGGCTTGATTACCAACAACGACGAGACAGCCTACAGGGAGGAGGTGAGGGCCCTCGGAGTGTTGTGTCAGGAAAATAACCTCACACTCAACGTCAACAAAACTAAGGAGATGATCGTGGACTTCAGGAAACAGCAGATTTGGGAGCAGCCCCTGTCCACATAAACAGGACAGTAGTGGAGAAGGTGGAAAGTTTTAAGTTCCACGGCGTACACATCACGGACAAACTGAAATGGTCCACCTACACAGACAGCATGGTGAAGAAGGCACAGCAGCACCTCTTAAACCTCAGGAGGCTGAAGAAATTCATCTTGTCACCAAAAACACTCACAAACATTTACAGATGCACAATCGAGAGCATCCTGTCGGGCTGTATCACCGCCTGGTACGGCAACTGCTCCGCATCAGCGGAGGCAAACTACCTGCCCTCCAGGTCACCTACACCACCCGATGTCACAGGAAGGCCAAATAGATCATCAAGGACAACAACCACCCGAGCCACTGCCTGTACACCTTGCTATCATCCAGAAAGTGAGGTCAGTACAGGTGCATCAAAGCTGGGACAGAGAGACTGTAAAAATGCTTCTATATCAAGTCCATCAGACTGTTTAAGAGCCATCACTAACATTGAGTGGCTGCTGCCAACATACTGACTCAAATCTCTATCCTCTTTAATAATAAAAAATTGGATGAAATATATGTATCACTAGCCACAATGTCACTTTATATAATGTTTACATACCCTACATTACTCATCTCATATGTATATACTCTACTCTACTGCATTTTTCCTATGCTGCTCATCAATATGTTAGATATTACTGCATGGTCAGAACTAGAAGCACAAGAATTTCGCAACACTCGCATTAACATATGCTAACCACGTGTATATGACAAATAAAATTTGATTTGATTATGGCTAAGCACATTTCCACAATTTCTATTCTTAAAATGTTCTTTTAGATCTAAACCCTAAATCTAAGTTTGATGCGTTGGTCTACCAAACCTTCCGAGCAATTGGCCGGAAGTGTCTGGGTTTGGGAACGAGTTTCATCCTTCAGCACAACATGTCACCCTTTATACGTTTATATCATATTCAACATTGTGGGTCATGTCACATTTGACATGGGAGATTATGTTTTTAGTTATTTTTATTTCACCTTTATTTAACCAGGTAGGCTAGTTGAGAACAAGTTCTCATTTGCAACTGCGACCTGGCCAAGATAAAGCAAAGCAGTGCGACAGAAACAACAACACAGAGTTACATGGAATAAACAAGCATACAGTCAATAACACAATAGAAATTTTTAAAAGAAAGTATATATACAGTGTATGCAAATGGCATCAGGATACTGCCAGAGGTCCGGACAACAGGCCCTCCGATTTTACACACTGAACTCTATCTGCAAAGTAGTATGCGAACCAGGCGATGCAGTCATTTGAGAAACCAAGGCTATTGAGTCTGCCAATAAGAATACGGTGATTGAAAGAGTCGAAAGCCTTGGCCAGGTCGATGAAGACGGCTGCACAGTACTGTCTTTTATCGATGGCGGTTATGATATCGTTTAGTACCTGAGGTGTGGCTGAGGTACACCCGTGTCCAACTAGGAAACCGGATAGCACAGAGGAGAAGGTATGGTGAGATTCGAAATGGTCAGTGATCTGTTTATTATCTTGGCTTTCAAAGACTTCTGAAAGGCAGGGCAGGATGGATATAGGTCTGTAACAGGTTGGATCTAGAGTGTCACCCCTTTGAAGAGGGGGATGACCGCGGCAGCTTTCAATCTTTAGGGATCTCAGACGAAATGAAAGAGAGGTTGAACAGACGGGTAATAGGGGTTGTAACAATGGCAGTGGATAATTTTAGAAAAAGATGGTCCAGATTGTTTAGCCCAGCTGATTTGTACGGGTCCAGGTTTTGCAGCTCTTTCAGAACATCTGCGATCTGGATTTGGGTGAAGGAGAAGCTGGGGAGGCTTGAGCGAGTAGCTGCGAGGGGTTGGGGTAGCCAGGAGGAAAGCATGGCCAGCCGTAGAGAAATGATAATTGAAATGTTCGATTATCATGGATTTATCGGTGGTGACCATGTCGCCTAGCCTCAGTGCAGTGGGCAGCTGGGAGGAGGTGCTCTTGTTCTCCATGGACTTCACAGTTATGACACGTTTATGAACCCTTTATAAAGCATGACGTACACTTATAGATGCTTAATAACACATTAATGTAGCGCTTATGAATGCATTATGAAGGCTTTATGAACCCTTTGATAAGACCATTGACGGTGAAATCACAATCAGTGAAAACATTATTGATCTAGCTAACTAGCAGATTTAGATCAATCATCAACATGAATGATCAGCTGATAGTCTGTCCTCTTTCCCCGATGTCAGTCATGTATTTTGATAGGCACTGCAACCAGTGGTGTAGTGATATTTGTCATCATTTCTCAATCAATGTTTGCACTGACAGATGACACCTTTTGAATACCTTTATAGAATATACATCAAATGCATCCTCAGATTACAACGTCTGACTATATCCACATTGTCTCGAGAAAATGTTCTATGTCCTTCACCAAGTCAGGAACAGCTCATTTCAAAATAGACTAAACATCCATGTCAATCTTGAATGATAATTCATCACGTTTTACTGGTGAAATGTCCACACTGCATGTCAATCATCTCAATCATTATCATGAGAATATGCATTTAGATGTTATTGAATTACTGTTACGTGAGTGAATTAACCAGGAGCTACATGTATCAATCCTTTCCAGATAACAGAGGAAATGAGACTGTGGAGAGAGACCAGCTACAGACCAGTTACAACACACTGACTGAAGAGAGAGACCAGCTTCAGAAGGAAAGAGATGATCTCATGAGAAAGTTCTCTAATCTGAGTGAGTTAACCTGATAAATGATCATAACATCACATATCTAATATGCAGTTTCAATAATAGGTGCAGAATAACAAGATGGAAATTCATGTTTTGTCATGTAGAACAAACCTGTCCTGATGGCTGGCAGAAGTTCAACTCCAGTTGGTACTTCCTGTCTACTGTGACTAAAACCTGGAAGGAGAGCAGAGAGGACTGTCGGGAGAGAGGAGCCGACCTGGTGATCGTAAACAGTGATAGGGAACAGGTGTGTGTCTGTGTGTGAGAGAATGGGAGAGAGAGAGAATCAAGCATCTCTTTGTCAGTAATATGTCTTCCAGTATTTAACACATGTAGTCTATAGTAGTTGACAATATCCGTATCTTTCTCACCAACAGCAGTTTCTCTTAGGCCTCAATAAGGGAGCCTGGATTGGTCTGACTGACTCTGTTACTGAGGGGACCTGGAGATGGGTGGACGACACCCCACTGACCATAAGGTGTGATAGAGACTTTTTAACAAATGACATATTGCTTCAAATCATTATCATGAAAAGTTTGTGTTCACTCATAGATGTCATTCCACAAACACTAATAAATATATCTAAGAAACGAAGTACTATTAAATATGAAAATGAAATACAACTAAAGTTATCTTTGTTGGTCTAAGCTAGATGAGGGTGTGCTCATATTAAAGCTGAAAAAACATGTCTATAATTTATGATGATGTTTTCTACCAGCGTCTGATTATTAACTTTGCCCCCTTTTTAATTAGTATGTTTTATGTTATTTGCACTGGTTCTATGGACACTCAATAGACTCTACCCACACACTCACTAGACTCTACCCACACACTCACTAGACTCTACCCACACACTCACTAGACTCTACCCACACACTCACTAGACTCTACCCACACACTCACTAGACTCTACCCACACACTCACTAGACTCTACCCCCACACTCACTAGACTCTACCCCCACACTCACTAGACTCTACCCCCACACACTCACTACACTCTACCCCCACACACTCACTACACTCTACCCCCACACACTCACTACAATCTACCCCCACACACTCACTACACTCTACCCCCACACACTCACTACACTCTACCCCCACACACTCACTAGACTCTACACACACACTCACTAGACTCTACCAACACACTCACTCTACTCTACATACACATTCACTAGATTCTACCCACACATTCACAAGACTCTACCCACACACTCACACTCTACATCACACTCAGACTCTACATACACACTCACTAGACTCTTCCCACAAACTCACTAGACTCTTCACTAGACTCTACATACACACTCACTAGACTCTTCCCACAAACTCACTAGACTCTATCCACACACTCACTAGACTCTACTCAGACTCTACCCACACACTCACTAGACTCTACATACACACTCACTAGACTCTTCCCACAAACTCACTAGACTCTATCCACACACTCACTAGACTCTACCCACACACTCACTCGACTCTTCCCACACACTCATTAGACTTCTTCGAAAAAATGATTCAAGCTCTGTCAAATTTCATTGCTGATCTTTGCTAGACAACCCTTTTTAACGTCTTGTCATACATTGTCAAGCAGATTTAAATCAAAACTTTCAAAACTCGAAACATTCACTGCCTTCTTGGTGTCACGTCCTTACCTTAGTTCCTTTGTTATGTTTCTTGTTTAGGTTGGTCAGGGCGTGAGTTGGCGTGGGCATTCTATGTGTTGTTCTAGTTTTGTTTTTCTATGTGTTTGGCCTGGTATGGTTCTCAATCAGAGGCAGCTGTTAATCGTTGACTCAGATTGAGAACCATACTTAGGCAGCCTGTTTTTCCCATTTGAGTTGTGGGTAGTTGTTTTCTGTTTTGTGTTGTTGCACCTTACAGTGCTGTTTCGTTCACGCTCTTTGTTGTTTTGTTATTCAGTTGATTTATTAAATATTAACATGGACACATACCACCCTGCGCATTGGTCCGATCTTGACTACTCTTCCTCAGATGAAGAGGAGAACCGTTACACTTGGTTAGGAACTCCAGTGTCGGTTTGGCCTTGTGTTTTAGGTTATTGTCTTGCTGAAATGTGATTTCATTTGCCAATGTATTAGGGATTTCCCTAATAGGGACTAGACTTTTTTATTACTTAATTACTTTAACTCTGCATTGTTGGAAAAGGACCCGTAACTAAGCATGTGTTATTATTATTTTCTCTGTCTTGTTTACCCTGTAGTTACTGGCACTCACAGCAACCTGATAATGGTCGTGACGACCCAAAAAATGGGGAGGAGGACTGTGTTGAGCTGAACACAGAAACCTGGCTTCCTGCAAAGGCATGGAATGACCAGTCATGTTTAGACAATCGTCACTGGATTTGTGAGAAAGTGGTTTAACAACACCATGACAACAGAGCACCTTACAGAGCACCTTACAGTGCTCACAACTTCATTCTCTCTCTCTCTCTCTCTAAGACACACACACGCACACACACCAACACACTGCTAGTACTGTACTGAGTGGCAAACAACCTGATAATGGTTGTGAACCAGGATATACTGTAACAAGGACTGTGCTGATAATGTGTTAATATTGGGTATTCTGAGCCTGTATATAAATATTCTGACATATCATTTACCTCTCTTCATAACTGTATTTGTGAAGAGTTATACAGTAGCTCATTATATAGTAGTGCTACAGTGCTAATGCATCTCTCTCTAGGTAAACAGTGTGTAGACATATTGTCATCTGTAAAATGCTTGTATTCATTGTTTTAAATAGAAACATGTTATGTGATTTGTCATAGGCTTGTGCTTTTTTCATAATCAATTATTAGTACAAATCTCTTTAGTAAAAGATGAGGCTCAGAAAAGAAAGGCTCAGTAAGAAATGAACCTAGCAATTTACCAGCTTCCTGATTGAATGTGATTGGATTGTTAAAACAATGTGACTTGCAGTTGGACACAGACGGTCGGCAGAACAGTACTGAGAGGATACATGCTGCACGCAGGCACAAACACAGACACAAACACACAGACACACACACACAAACACACAGACACACACACACACAAAACACACAGACACACACACACAGTTAGAAAGGTAATCACATAGTTAGTTCAGATGTATGACTACTTTAACAAACAGGTTATTGAAGAACATGAGAAAAGAGCAACAAGGAGAGTGAATACTGAGACCCGTCGCTCAGGTAAGAACTAAGAAAACTATCTATCACACACATACACGCACATGTGCACACCTTGAATTTCGTGATTTTAGGCGCAAGGCTATTTGTCCTTCAAGAGGTTCCCAATCTGCCAGGGCACCAAGGCCATCTGCTAGGGCACCCTGTCCATGATCCACAATAACCAGTTAAATTGATTTGAAAAACACTAGCCATTCTGTTAAGAAAAACATTAGTCTACGTAAAGGTCATACATAATTAGCATATTGGAACAATAGCGCTTTTAGCTTACTGCTGTGTGCATTGCTGTTGTTATAATGTGAAGAAGTAGCCTAATAGTTAATTAACATTTTAAGCTAAATGTTCTGATCTGTTGCATCAGCCCCTTTGCTTTTAAACGTTTTTTTGATGTATAGTGGTTGTATGAACTTGGGATCTATCGTCCCACAACTGTCCCAGAGTCTAGAAATATTTATTTCTCACACCGAATGATAAGTGTAGATCCACTTTTGTACTATACTAGATTGAAATAGGCAGGTGATTTTGCTATTCGTTACTCATCTTGGGTTTCCTCCAGACATGATGCTTGGCATTCAGGCCAAAAAGTTAAATAGTGGTAATAATCTTGTTTCTCATGGTCTGAGTCCTTCAGTTGCCTTTTGGTAAGCTCCAAGCGGGCTGTCAAGTGTCTTTTACTGATGAGTGGATTCTGTCTGGCCGCTCTACCATAAAGGACTTATTGGTGGAGTGATGCAGAGATGATTGTCCTTCTGGAAGCTTCTCTCCGATCTCCACAGAGGAACTATGTTCCAGAGTCACCATTGGGTCCTTGGTCAACTCTCTGAGAAAGGCCCTTCTCCCCGATTGCTCAGTTTGGCCAGGCGGCCAGCTCTAAGAAGAGTCTTGGTGGTTCAAACTTATTCCATTTAAGAGTGATGGAGGCCACTGTGTTCTTGGGGATCTTCAATGCTGCAGAAATGTTTTGGTAACCTGTACCTCGACACAATGCTGTCTCAGAGCTCTAATTATTCCTTCCACCTCATGGCTTGGTTTTTGCTCTGACATGCACTGTCAACTGTTGAGCCGTATGTAGCCAGGTGTGTGCCTTCCCAAATCATGTCCAATCAATTGCATTTCCCAAAAGACTCCAATGAAGTTGTAGAAACATCTCAACAATGAACAATGGAAACAGGATGCACCAGAGCTCAATTTTGAGTCTCATAGCAAAGGGTCTGAATACTTTTGTAAATAATGTGTCTGTGTTCTAATTTTTAATACATTTACAAACATTTCTAAAAACTTGTTTTCGCTTTGTCATTATGGGGGTATTGTGTGTAGATTGATGAGGAAAACATTAATTTAATCAATTATAGAATAAGGCTGTAACGTAACTAAATGTGGAAAAGGGGTCTGAATACTTTCGGAATGCACTGTAATGCATTACATTTGACCAGAGCCCATAGGACAGATATGCATTTCATGATCACACAATCGTTCTGTACTCACAAAGCAAGGATGACAATTCCGACTTACAGACGTTATATGGCTTGTGGGACCAGTAGTTTGTCAAGAAAGAATGTCGACATCATCCAGAGAATTGAGATACAACTGTAACTGGTGTACTTGGTCTTGTATAAGTCACTGAACATGGCGACAATGTACACACCACAACCAGGACTGTGGTTGACCAGGGTACATAGGGCTTTGGTCCATTGTACTGCACTATAGAAGGAATAGGGTGTCATTTGGGATGCTTCCCATGCAGGAACATCTTTGTTTTTAAGCACCGCTCTAACGAAGAGAGAAACCAGGTCGAGACCCGTTACAACACCACTGAACTGGAGCAAGACAGAGACCAGCCAGATACCAGTAGTGGTATCATTGAACTGTGTACTGTTGCATCCCTCGTTAAAGGAAGCGGGTTCTTTCTAGTTATTGCAAAGAGAATCTCGACATTATAAAGCATTTACATCATGAAGACTGTTCATTTCAAACATGACAGCAGATACAACATAACCTGTTCCAAGCTTAGTCCATCTGCACCCACTCACAGGTAGCACCCTTGAATACCTTGGCCAACAACCAATGAGGGTCTGCCAATTAAGCCATGCACATCCAATCAGATATATATTTCCAATATCCAGCACTGAACACGTACATACCATTTTAACCAGCTGTGCATAATAACTTCTCTCTCAAACGTTACATGTACAGATAGAGACCACTTGCAGAAGGAGAAAGAAGAACTTGAACCAGCTAGAGAGAGAGAGAGGCCAGTCAGATAATTCAAAGGACAAAAAACAGTTACAAGAGCGTTACAATGCCCTGACTAAAGACACAAGTTGAGAGACAGGGTCAGTGTCCTGACCAATGAGAAGGTGGCGCTGGAGAAGAGGCTCTCTGAGTGTGGTAAGTAGTCAAGTCAGTCACGAGGGCTGCATCCCTCTTCTCTACCCTTCATTCTCCTGAAGGGTGAATTTGCAGCCTGACCTCAAAGACTAGACGTAACATAGTAAACATAAATCTGTGACACTTTGTGATTAGTATGATATGTTACATTATGTTTGATGTGGTTAAATTACACAGAAGTTTACTTAAGACCAAAACAAAAGGAGGGAGGATGAGTGGCCAAATGATGCGAACGTCTAGCAACCCAAAGGTTGCGCTTTTAAATCTTATCATGGACAACGTTTGCATTTTAGCAAATAAGCAACTTTGCAACTACTTACTTATTTTTTTTATTACGTTGCACCTACTTAGCATATTAGCTAAACCTTTCCCTTACCCTGACCGTAACCACTTAACCTAACTCCTAACCTTAGCGCTAACCTGAACCACTAATGCTAACTTCTAGCGTAGCTAATGTTAGACACCTACCACCAAGCCACCTAGCTAACTTTACCAACAACAAATTAAAATTCATAACATGTCATACATATTGAACATTTGTAACATATCATATGAAATGGATGATGGACATCCACAAATTAATACACACCTTGCGATAAGTGGATTGTATGTTTTAACAGAAGTGTGGAACCACTGCGTTTAACCAGGGCAAGGTGACCGGAAACATGACCGAATAGAAACAGTGTAGCTATTCCCTCCGCAAGGCAATCAAACAAGCTAAATGTCAGTATAGAGACAAAGTAGTGTCGCAATTCAACGGCTCAGACACACGAGGTATGTGGCAGGGTCTACAGTCAATCACGGATAACAAAAAAAAAAAAACAGCCCCGTTGTGGACCAGGATGTCTTGCTCCCAGACAGATAAAATAACTTTTTGCTCGCTTTGAGGACAATACAGTGCCACTGACACGGCCCGCTACCAAAACCTGCAGTCTCTCCTTCAATGCAGCCGAAGTGAGTAAAACATTTAAACGTGTTAACCCTCGCAAAGCTGCAGGCCCGACGGCATCCCCAGCCGAGGCCTCAGAGCATGTGCAGACAAGCTGGCTGGTGTGTTTACGGACATATTCAATCTATCCTTATCCCAGTCTGATGTTCCCACATGCTTCAAGAGGGCCACCATTGTTCCTGTTCCCAAGAAAGCTAAGGTTAATGAGCAAAATGACTACCGCCCCGTAGCACTTACTTCCGTCATCATGAAGTGCTTTGAGAGACTAGTCAAGGACCATATCACCTCCACCCTACCTGACACCCTAGACACACTCCAATTTGCTTACCGCCCCAATAGGTCCACAGACGACGCAATCGCAACCACACTGCACCCTGCCCTAACCCATCTGGACAAGAGGAATACCTTTGTGAGAATGCTGTTCATCGACTACAGCTCAGCATTTAACACCATAGTACCCTCCAAACTCGTCATCAAGCTCGAGACCCTGGGTCTCGACCCCGCCCTGTGCAACTGGGTACTGGACTTCCTGACGGGCCGCTAAAAGGTGGTGAGGTTAGGTAACAACATCTCCACCCCGCTGATCCCCAACACTGAGGCCCCACAAGGGTGCGTTCTGAGCCCTCTCCTGTACTCCCTGTTCACCCACGACTGCGTGGTCATGCACGACTCCAAGCCAATCATCAAGTTTGCGGACGACACTACAGTGGTAGGGTTGATTACCAACAACGAAGAGACGGCCTACAGGGAGGAGGTGAGGGCCCTCGGAGTGTGGTGTCAGGAAAATAACCTCACACTCAACGTCAACAAAACAAAGGAGCACCCCCCTATCCACATCGACGGGACAGTAGTGGAGAGGTTAGTACGTTTTAAGTTCCTCGGCGTACACATCACGGACAACCTGAATTGGTCCACCCACAAAGACAGCGTTGAGAAGAAGGTGCAGCAGCGCCTCTTCAACCTCAGGAGGCTGAAGAAATTCGGCTTGTCACCAAAAGCACTCACAAACTTCTACAGATGCACAATCAAGAGCATCCTGTTGGGCTGTATCACCGCCTGGTATGGCAACTGCTCCGCCCACAACCTTGAGGCTCTCCAGAGGGTAGTGAGGTCTGCATAACGCATCACCTGGGGCAAACTACCTGCCCTCCAGGACACCTACACCACCCGATGTCACAGGAAGGCCATAAAGATCATCAAGGACAACAACCAAGGCAAAACAAACATACAGTCAATAATACAGTAGAAAAATAAGTATATATACAATGTGAGCAAATGGGGTGAGATAAGGGAGGTAAAGGCAAAAAAAGACCATGGTGGAGAAGTAAATACAATATAGCTGTCACGTTCTGACCTTTATTTCCTTTGTTTTGTATTTATTTAGTATGGTCAGGGCGTGAGTTGGGTGGGCAGTCTATGTTTGTTTTTCTATGATTTGGGTATTTCTATGTTTCGGCCTAGTATGGTTCTCAATCAGAGGCAGGTGTCATTAGTTGTCTCTGATTGAGAATCATACTTAGGTAGCCTGGGTGTCACTGTGTGTTTGTGGGTGATTGTTCCTGTCTCTGTGTTTGCACCAGATAGGACTGTTTAGGTTTTCCATGTTTATTGTTTTGTAGTGTTCATGTGTACATTTACGTATTAAAAGAACCATGGACACTTACCACGCCGCATATTGGTCCTCTGATCCTTTTCGCCTCTCCTCTTCGGAAGAAGGGGAGGAAATCCTTGACAATATCAAGTAAAACACTGGAATGGTAGATTTGCAGTGGAAGAATGTGCAAGGTAGAGACAGAAATACTGGAGTGCAAAGGAGCAAAATAAATTAATACAGTAGGGGGAGAGGTAGTTGTTTGGGCTAAATTATAGATGGGCTATGTACAGGTGCAGTAGTCTGTGAGCTGCTCTGACAGCTGTTGCTTAAAGCTAGTGAGGGAGATAAGTGTTTCCAGTTTCAGAGATTTTTGTAGTTCGTTCCAATCATTGGCAGCAGAGAACTGGAAGGAGAGGCGACCAAAGGAAGAATTGGTTTTGGGGGTGACCAGAGAGATATACCTGCTGGAGCACATGCTACAGGTGGGTGCTGCTATGGTGACCAGCGAGCTGAGATAATGGAGGACTTTACCTAGCAGGGTCTTGTAGATGACCTGGAGCCAGTGGGTTTGGCGACGAGTATGAAGCGAGGGCCAGCCAACGAGAGCGTACAGGTCGCAGTGGTGGGTAGTATATGGGGCTTTGGTGACAAAACGGATGGCACTGTGATAGACTGCATCCAATTTATTGAGTAAGGTATTGAAGGCTATTTTGTAAATGACATTGCCGAAGTTGAGGATAGGTGGGATGGACAGTTTTACAAGGGTATGTTTGGCAACATGAGTGAAGGAGGCTTTGTTGTGAAATAGGAAGCCAATTTTAGATTTAACTTTGGATCGGAGATGTTTGATGTGAGTCTGGAAGGAGAGTTTACAGTCTAACCAGACACCTGGGTTTTGTAGTTGTCCACATATTCTAAGCTAACGTTAGCCACAACAAAGTGAAATTAAAAACATATCATACGAAATAGATGAGGGACATCCACAAATGAATACATATCAAGTGAAATGTAACATATCATACTAAATGGAGGGAGACAGATGTATATTTACCATGTTACGTCCAGGGTGGAACCTGCAGTGCACTTGGACACTGTGTGCAGTACACACCAATCAAGGATTCACCAACAGTTAAATGGCAATGTAAACAAAAAAGATCAATACAATACACAAGTGTTATATATATTTCAAATTTTAGGTATATTTCTTCAACAGAGCAAAACATTTGTCGGAAAATATGGAAAATTCGTCCAGAGGGATGGAAGCTGTTGGGATCCTGAGTACTCACTCACTCACTCACTCACTCACTCACCTGTTCCTCCTTGCTGTTTATGATCATCAGGTCTGCTCCTCTGTTCAGACAGTCCAGTCTGCTCTCCTCCCAGGTTTTCATCTCCGTAGACAGGTCTGCTCCTCTGAGTGAGTGAGTGAGTGAATGAGTGAGTGAGTGAGTGAGTGAGTGAGTGAGTGAGTGAGTGAGTGAGTGAGTGAGTGAGTCAAACATGCCTTGGTCAGTAATGTATCTTCCAGTATTTAACACATGTAGTCTATAGTAGTTGACAATATCAGTATCTTTCTCACCAACAGGAGTTTCTTGTTGGCTTTACTAAGGGGAGCCTGGATTGGTCTGACATACTCTGTTACTTAGGGGACCTGGAAATGGGTGGACGGCACACCACTTACCACCCCAAGGTAAGAGACTACTGTTCTGCTCTAATAACACTGATCACCCCAAGGTAAGAGACAACTACTCTATAATAACACTGACCACCCCAAGGTAAGAGACTACTGCTCTGTAATAACAATGACCACCCCAAGGTAAGAGACTACTGCTCTATAATAACTCTGACACTGGACACTGTACTACTCTAATAACAGTAATAATGGTTTATTAAGGGTGTGTACTGGAGGCGAAGTCAGGTGCATGGGAGCAGATGTAGTGAGCAGGCGCACTTTTTATTCTGGCCCACAAAAGTACATAAATGTTCCCAAACACGGAACATAGACAATAAGTATGGCACATAACAATACCCACATAACATAAATACAATTTCACACAAAGACACGGAGGGGAACAGAGGACTAAATACATGCAGTGTGATTAGGGAATGAAAACAGGTGTGTATTGAACAAGATGAAACAAATGGAAATATGAAAAATGGAGCGGCGATGGCTAGAAAGCCGGTGACGTCGATCGCCAAATGCCGCCCGAACAAGGAGAGGAGCCGACTTCGGCGGAAGTCGTGACACAGATCACTTGGAGCATTGGCTACACGGCTGGAAATGGTTCAACTCTGAGACTATCGATCCCTACAGACTAAGAGCAAGTCTTTGATACTAATTACTAGTCTGCAGCTAGAAATTATGTCAAGCTGGGATGTAAAGACTGACAACTGCCGAAACATCTATCTATGAGATTCATTTCTGAATGGTACTGTGAAGTATTCATTCTAACCACGGAAGATTTTGATCTTCGGGGAAACAGAGAGAGAGAGAGAGAGACTCAGATGAACTCTACAGCAGACAGACCAGATTCCAACCGATAAGATCACGACACATGGGCGTAAATATATATATTGATTGCAATTATTCCCGAATGAGTGAACGTTTATGTGCAAAGGATTAGCATTTCAATTAAAATAATTATAGCAGTATAGTGTGTAGCGATCTCTTTTTCCATTCCCAGTCTCTCTCAGTCCACACCCAGAACATCTATTCTATAATGACATGAATGAATGTCACTCTGAACTATCCATTCTAACCAAGACAGAAAGAGAGGGTGGACAAACTCTCCAATAGAAACAAACTTTTCAACAGAGATCCCGAGACCAACAGGTGTCTGTATAGAGCCTTGCTGTTCGATTTTAAAATGTATTTTTACTGTTGTTTATTTCTTTACTTACCTAGAGAATTTCTGTTGGAGAGTCTGTCCCCCCTCTCTCTCTCTCTGTCGTGGTTAGAATGGATAGTTCAGAGTGACATTCATTCATGTCATATAGAATATACATATGCACTTTATCGAACAAAACCTACATATATTGTGTAACATCAAGTCCTATGAGTGTCATCTGATGAAGATCATCACAGGTTAGTGATTCATTTTTTATCTATTTCTGATTTTTGTGACCTCTCTTTGGCTGGAAAAATGGCTGTGTTTTTCTGTTACTTAGTGGTGACCTAACATAATCGTTTCGTGTGCTTTCGCTGTAAAGCCTTTTGAAATTGGACACTGTGGTTGGATTAAGGAGAATTCTGTCTTTAAAATGGTGCCCAATACTTGTAAGTTTGAGAAATTTGAATTATGAGATTTCTGTTGTTTGAATTTGGCACCTTGCAATTTCACAGGCTGTTGGCGAGGGGTACCCCGTTCCCCGACTGGATAACTGAACGTGGGTGTAGGAGGGAGGGAGAGAAAGGGAGAGAGAGGGGATGGTACTCACTATACCCAAAGAGGGCCACGTCATGACATAAGGCAGGTTCTCAACAGACGTCACTGGCAACAACGTCGCCTACCATCGCTTGACCAGATTGTACGTTCCTGAGACACTCCTTTGGTTATCTTTGGTCTCTTTGTTGCCTCTCTGATTAATGCTCTCCTTACCTCGTCCATGAGTTTTGGTGGGTGGCCCTCTCTTGGCAGGTTTGTTGTGGTGTCATATTCTTTCAATTTTTTAATAATGGATTTAATGGTGCTCTGTGGGATGTTTCAGGTACAATTTTTTGTTGATTTGTACTTCTCCACAACTTTGTTCCTGACCTGTTTGGAGAGGTCCTTGGTCTTCATGGTGCATCTTGCTTTGTGTTGCCCTTTGCTTAGTGGTGTTGCAGACTCTGGGGCCTTTCAGAACAGATGTGTATATAAACTGAGATCATGTGACAGATCATGTGGCACAAAGATTGCACACAGGTAGACTGCAGTACTTAATCCATGCACCACTTTTCAGTTTTTTATTTCTTTGAAACAAGTCATTTTTTTCATTTCACTTCACCAATTTGGACTATTTTGTGTATGTCCATCACCATGAAATCCAAATAAAAACCATTTAAATTACAGGTTGTAATGCAACAGAACAGGAAAAACACCAAAGGGGATGAATACTTTTGTAAGGCACTGTATAACATGAATTAACTGATATGTGACATGAGGGAGAGGTCAGAATAGAGGAGAGAGAGGGAGAGAGGGAGGGAGGAGACAGGGAGGGAGGAGACAGGGAGGGAGGAGACAGGGGAGGGAGGAGACAGGGGAGGGAGGAGAGAGGGGGGAGGGAGGAGGAGGGAGGGAGGGAGGAGAGGGGAGGGAGGAGAGAGGGGGAGGAGGAGAGAGGCTGGGAGGAGAGAGGGGAGGGAGGAGGGAGGGGAGGGAGGAGGGGGGAGGGAGAGGGAGGGAGGGAGGGAGGGAGGAGGGAGGGAGGAGGAGGGGAGGGAGGAGGGGAGGGAGGGAGGGAGGGAGGGAGGGGGAGGGAGGGAGGGAGGGAGGGAGGGAGGGAGGGAGGGAGGGAGGGAGGGAGGGAGGGGAGGGAGGGAGGGAGGGAGAGAAGAATTATCTGATATGTGACAAGAATTCATGCTAAAATTAAAGCTCTGCCCCACCTGCCCTGAATGACGGGGTCGCCGCTGCCTGTCCTTGAAAACTCCTGAGGGGAGGGACCTTGGATATTCTCTCCCAATGCGTGTTGAGAATGAGGCGAGCGGTGGTTTCCAATATTCAACATTTTCTCCAGAAGTGTGCGCTTGTTCACTTCCCTTCATGGATTTGATAGGAAATCACCAGTATATGGGAATTCCCTCTAGCCCACATGCCTACACCAACCCAATGCTTTTAGATTTATGGGAAATAGGAGATGAGTGTACACTTCAGCAGAAAGAAGAGATTATTGGAACGCAACCTAGAATCTGAATATCTGAAAACCAATATTGTGGACGCGGTGTGTTAGTTGTCTCTTGGTACTGAAAGAGTGGTCGGCGATTTGGCCAACTTGAACGATGCACTGTGCAACCACATGATGCGCTGGATTTGTGAGAAATTACAGAAATATCTACATATAGGTCAAAACCACATCTTGTTTAAATGTGTTTATTATATTATCATCTACAACTGTTTGTTGTACATGAACATTTTCCCTAAAATTGTGTAATTAACTGTGAGTACATGCATTTACATGCTACATGGTATTATCATTTTGTTGAAATTCATTTTTGTCTATAGATTATTAGCAGCCTTTTGGATCAGTCACAAAACTGTATCGGTTTCAGCTTTGTCCAATTCCCTCTAAACAGTCTATTCATGTTAGGGATAGGCCTCCCGCTTGGGGGACAACTTCCGGTTAAACTGGAGGGCGTGTAATTCAAATCAATTCTAAGAGTTAATATAGATTTGAAACATTTAGGTACATATAAGTGTCTTATATTAGCTGAAAGCTTAATTAATGTGGTCAGTGTGAAAATGATGATTGATATCAGACCAGAAATATTGTTAGTAAGACTAGCTAAGCATTGGCACCAAGTGTAGAGTTTGCACATGTTTTTTTCAGATTAGTCCGAAAGCAAAGCTAAAACATTTCCATATTACCTTAATGTTTTCTTCTTTCTGTTAATAAATCTTCTTAAGGATGATGCAAAATACTGTTCCCACGAAGGAACAGCACTCAGCGGATTTCAGAGCGCCACCTATAGTTTTTGATAAAACTCATAATTTCATGAAACTTTCATTAAAATACACATTCAAGGTAGTGAATTAAAGCTACACTCGTTGTGAATCTAGCCACCAAGTCAGATTTGTAAAATGCTTTTCGGCGAAAGCATGAGAAGCTATTATCTGATAGCATGTACCCCCAAAATACTGCAACGTCACCTAAACAGACAGATTTTGCGGTAGACGGCGCTACCCAAAACGCATAAATAAAAT
>NW_024608779.1:0-80419 GCF_018296145.1 Oncorhynchus tshawytscha | reverse complement strand
ACGTATAATGTCTTCCAAATAAGAATTATGATGGATCACATGGAAGGAGTGAGAGAGAGAGAGAGAGAGAGAGAAAGAGAGAGTGTGAGAGAGAGGGAAAGTGGCGAGAGAGAAAGAGAAACTGGGAGAGAAAGAAAGAGAAATGAGAGAAGGAGAGAGAGAAAGAGAAGGAGAAATAGAAAGAGAGGGAGAGCGTAGAAATAGAGTAGTCTTTTACTCTCTCCACTGTGGCTCACCCTTAGAGTTATTCAAACAACAACAGTGAAACGATTAACTCAGCACAGGAGCTGTAGAGCTGAATGAATGGGAACTTTATTTTGAGTATATTAAAATTAAACAGAGCAGCACAGTAGTTGTATAATAATATACCAAAGGCACGTAGCCATGGAAATGGAAGGTCATTGATGTGCCTGCTGCATTTCCACTGTTCTCTTGTTTTATTTCCATCTCAGCTGAATGCCTGGGGAGAGAAACTATCAAAAATGCTCTTTTATATTCAACATCTGTTATACAACATGTAGTAATTAATACCGTGCATACTATTGTTGTTTAACGAGCACAGTGAATGATGTTCCTGCATAGGAACTTCTACCAGTATTCACTATCACCTCTCAAATTGCATTAGCCTTGAAGTACATTCAATGAATATAGATACAATTTAAAATACAATGCAATTTCACAACCCCAAAAGGTTTCTATAGTCTTCCTATAGTAAGTTATGTACATGTTATGGTAGTTTATATTCTGCAATGTGCTGAATCATATTGCTGTTTCACCCCCAGAGCTATCTTAAACAACAACAGAAACAGTCAGAATCTTGATAGTCAGCAGCTTATTTTACTTAGCGTTATTATGAAAAATATAATTAAAAGACGTAAAAAATAAGTCAGATTATCATACAGTATATAAATCTAGAGGGATAATGTCTAAACAAACTCCTGAAGCTGCCCTCTGACCTGATATGAAGTGTGAGAGTGTGAGAAACGAGGGGTTAAACAGTGCCCACGTTTAGACTGCTAAACAATGTCTCAATGGTTAAAGTGTGGCGTGGGAGTGAAGGCTAAAGAGACATACGACAGCCTCCCCGCCCACCCTGCACCTCCCCTGCTCACAGCTAGTATCAGACCTAATGAGCCAGTAATCGGAGGTGTGGGATGTTTTTCTTTAGAGAAGCCTGGGGTCAGCAACACACAATGAAGACAACAACAAAGACTCTGTGGCGTAAATGACCGTTTTCTCTGAACCGCACGGTCAGAGCGCCCTTCAAAAGTACGCTGACAGAATATTCACCAAAATTCAATTGAAAACATATGAAAGGGGTTCTTTGAAAAGGCTTTGTTCGTAGACTTTCCTTTTTTTAAATTATTGTAATCCGCCCGTCATGTCGAACCCCTGTGAGTTCTGGAACCAGTCTTGTGAGCATGCTCACTAGAGACAAGCTAGTTTTCCCATAGTGATTGGTCACACACACTCAGTATTATCCATCCAGATGAGGCTCCTGTAACAGGCAGTAATGTATTGTTTCTACTGTAGTTTCATACACTTCCTGGTATTTGTTCTACAAAACAATATGCTTAATAGATCTGCTCCAAACTAAGTCCTGTTTCAATCAGTTAAGAGATGCTTTCTGTCATCATTCCCCCATTCAATAGTGATGAGGATGACACCTGGATGTCTGTAGCTACTATTCCCTGTCCATGTGACTGTTCAAAAATCAACCATTTGGCCAGCCTCTCCATCCAAATGTATTTCAGGTGTCCAACTCTACCCCACAATCACAGAGCCCTCTGTGAATGGCTGATTGGCTTTTTGTTAGTTTTGTATTCAAACGGAAATCACTTTTGATATTTCTGCAGTTATATCAGCGTATGACTGACCTTTTGAGCTACACACAGCTATCAAAACCCATCAATTTGTCTCTATTGTCTGCATGCTGCAGGGTGAAATGAAAGAATATGGAAGCACATAACAATGCTAACTGACTACAATGAGAGTTTACCGAATACAAAACCACCTGAGTGTTTAGATGGAACATTTAGGGCCTTGATTAAACTTGTTTTGTTTATTGAGAAGAGTAGTGACAGATGATTTCATCTTTTCTATTTTACTTACTATAAACACAGAGGAAAGTTGTTGCTGTAACTGAATTAGATAACAATAACCAAGTAAAGTGTCCATTTTATTCAACAACTTTGTTTTTCAGAACAGATGTTTTAATTTGTCACATTGTTAGCTAACTTGTAATGTAATGTACATGTCTGATGGCGGACACAGGTGTGCTACATACACTACCGTTTAAAAGTTTGGGGTCACTGAGACATTTCCTTGTTTTTGAAAGAAAAGCACATTTTTGGTCCATTAAAATAACATGGAATTGATCAGAAATACAGTGTAGACATTGTTAATGTTGTAAATGACTATTGTAGCTGGAATATCTACCTAGGCGTACAGAGGCCCATTATCAGCAACCAATGTTCCAATTGCACATTGTGTTGGCTAACCCAAGTTTATCATTTAAAAGGCTAATTGATCATTAGAAAACCCTTTGCAAAAACAAGTAAATGTCTAAGTGACCCCAAACTTTTGAATGATAGTGTAGGTTGTCCACCTCACCCTGTGCTATGATGTTATTCACCGCACATCGATGAGACCACAGATGGCCCCTAGACCTAGCCATCTGGGTGTTCAATGTTCAGAGGAGAACAACTGTCCATGTGTCCACCCTCTCCTCAGATTTAGGGCCTTGATTTGCTTTTCACAGGCCCTACTTAGGCTTATTTATGGTGACAACACCCTCAAACTCCCCTCCTCACCTCCTGTCCAGACCTGGGTTCGAATACTATTTTAATTAATTTCAAATACTTTAGCTGTGCTTGATTGTTTGCCTGTTGCGATGGAACTACAAAAAAGTCCCAAAGCATAAACCCCACCCACCTGGCACTACAGGCAGGAAAGGGTAAAGGTTTACAACATTTGAAATATTTCAAATAGTGTTTGAACCCAGATCTTCTCCTGTCCTTTCCTGGCCCAGCTATGTAGTCTCATAACCCAGTAGCCCAGCGCTGGAGGCTATGACACACAGCTCCACACTAATACGACCTTGGGGATATTAATATTATATCCTAGATGGAAAATTGCCTGTCACTTCATCATAGTTTCCTAGCTAACTCTGCACGGGAGTTGTGTCCACTGAATACAAATGGGGGAACAAGAACAAGTGTGAGCTAATGATATTTCATTTGTGTAGGCTGACATTGAAACAACACATTTGTTTATATAAAACTCATTTGATTTGATGGCGATGGCGTCGTCGTCGTCCCCTCTCCGTGCTCTGTGATAGGTTAACTAGTAATGAAGAGAATACTTTTGGGCTAGTTAGCACTGCAGCTGTCAGTGGAATTGGCAGGTCTGGAGCAGAGCAGAGCAGAGCATGGCTGAGTCACAAATGGCACTCTATATAGTGCACTACTTTTGACCAGGCCCCATAAGACTCTGGTCAAAGATAGTACAAGGTAGTACACTATGTAGAGAATAGGGTGACATTTGGGACTCACTCCGTGGTTCTAATACCACACAGATGGGATTCATTGGTTGAGAGAATCTAAATCACTCTCAACCAATAGTTGATGTGAAAATATGGTGTAAATTAGAAACTTAATGACAATCACAGAATCAAGCTGCGTGCAGCATTGCAAGCTTGTTAGTGTGTGTGTGTGTGTGTGTGTGTGTGTGTGTGTGTGTGTGTGTGTGTGTGTGTGTGTGTGTGTGTGTGTGTGTGTGTGTGTGTGTGTGTGTGTGTGTGTGTGTGTGTGTGTGTGTGTGTGTGTGTGTGTGCATGCATGAGTGTGTCTGTGTGTCTGGGGGATGGTTACCTCACTGACACATCATACTGGGGTTAGATCTGGTTGTGCCGTATTGATCTACACTGTCTCTCAGACATTGTCTCATCAAGCCACCGAACTGCATTAGCCTGTGATTGAAAATTCCTTTAAAGTTACCTGCTGGAAAGGGGATTGATTGGGCAGCCATTTAATTGAATTCTCCTCTAACGCAATATTCATCAAACAGATAAATAATCCAATTATTTCACTGATTATGATATTTAATAACATATGTGTTCTAGGATGAAATGCCTATGTCATCATAGGGATATGTTTAGATGTTCTTCTTCATGTGACATAGTAAGCATTGGAAGATCCATTGTGGCTCTGCATCAAGGATATTGGACACACAGGTTTCAGCTGTTTAGACTTGATTTCTTGTTAAATGCAAATGAGCACAGTTAAAAGCATCTCCAGCAAGCTCATTGTCAGAGATCTAATGAAGACCAAACACAAGGGAAAGAGGTGGAGGAAGAGGAAAGAGTAGCTACAACCTCTGGTCAGACACTATTGTTTGTGGCCATAGATTTCTCTGGGATTTTTTTTGTCTAAACATTGTCTCTTGGTCTCATTTGAAACATCTATTGACCTTGTGTTGCATTGATCAAAGCTTGAGACTCTTCAACAGAGAGGTATTAAACACTTGTTTGACAAGGTTCTGTCAAACGGTGTTGTCATGGCGACGAGCGGCAGCTAAACAAAGCAGTGCTGATGCATTTGTGTGATGCAGAAAGACAGTAAATGACAAAATCTTGATTATATTCTTCCATTAAAAGAGCTGCAGCTGTGTTTGTAATGATTACTTATGTCATTAATTGCGTTCTGCTTTAGCTCATAGAGGCTTATAATGATAGCAGCATACACAGCTACTGTATAATGCTCATGGTGCGTTTGGGTTTCTGTTCTGTTCTGAGTGCGTCCAACAGAGGACAGCCAGACATTGATCCTCCGATCCACTTTAATAATCCCTCTGCGACTCACTTCCACTTTCATGAAGAACACAGTAATTGAGATGTATCCATTTACTTCAATTGGGTCTCAGTGTTTTTTCTCCTTCCACCATCCTCCTCCAACCTTACACAATATAAGCACTTGAGGCAAACTCAATTTGGCAAATACATTAAGGCCAAGTTCCCCACACCATGGTGTGTGTCTGTCTAATCACAAGGTGTTTGGGGCGCCTGGTAGTGTCACTTCCCATGGTGGATTGTGCACAAGCATCTTGACAAGGGCAAAGGTGAAGGGATGACAGGAGCTCTGTAGCTCCCAGGCACAAATAGCAGTGGTTAGATCATCACACTGGGCTTAACTGAATAGGAAAAACATGGGTCAGAAAATTAAGGGTGATTCACTCTGACCAGTCCACTGACCAATAAATAAATCAACATTATTTGAGAGCACAAAAGAGCAATAGACTGATGCAGCATAGGTGTTCTGACATCTGTTCAGACAACTCAACAGAGAGGGAACTCTATCTTCTGAGATGTTCATATTCAGAACACACATAACAGACTCTGTCTTTTGAGATATTCATATTCATGAGATGAGAACATAAGTAATGACAAGCGCTACTGCCATGACCTTTGACTCTCAACAGGGGGAAATATCCCTGAAGGACCAAACACATTTCACCCATTGGTTGTTTTCACATACTTACTTCATATCTTCAAGGATAGTGTTGTAACCACAGTAGTTTAAAGAAGTTTATATTTTCTATTTTTTCAAAAAGCATAATTTGTTTCCAAAGTTTAATCAAAGGACCAAAATAGCTTCCTTTCCAGCTACTACAGTAACCTAACCAACCTTCAGATCTGTCAGATCTGTGTAGGAAAGACCTTATCCCTGTCTTCTTCCTTTAACTCTCACTCTGATGGAGAAAAGCTGTCCTTCCCCATCCCTGTCCAGGCATCACTGTTGCCATGCTTATTACATTCTGTCAAAACCTGCTCCCTCCTAAAGCTAGTTAGAACTGCCGTTATGGTATAATACTGTCTGTTCTTCTCCACAATGTCCTCCTTCTACATTATCTCTCTGTCAACCTTGACTGGAGAAAAGCAATTTATTTCACATGGCCTTGATAATGAACAATATATGTTATCCTCTGTTCTAAAATTGTCATGTATTTAGAATGCGTTCATTGGCAGAGAGAGCATCTACTTCATTAGCTTTGAAGTTCAGAGCTGATTATTGAAATCCATTAGGAGGATGTAAAATGGATCTGATGGTGAATATAAGTGAATTTCATGGAAGCAGGGGAAGGTTCTTCAACCACATGTACATTTGTCCCTGACAGACAAACAATGGTGTGCATGAATATCTCTCTGTGTGTTCACCAAATACCGAGTGTGTGTTTGTGTGCACGTCCACACACTCATGCTCTCATGCTTGTGTAGCATGCACGCGCATGCACACACACGCACACACACACACACACACACACACACACACACACACACACACACACACACACACACACACACACACACACACACACACACACACACACACACACACACACACACACACACACACACACACACAACACACACACACACACACACACACACACACACACACACACACACACACACACACACACAGAGGACTGGCTGAGTGCAGTAATATCCATTCGATTTATTGTGCTGCAATTCCCAGTCCCTCCAGTTTCGCCTGAGGTGGACTATATTACATTTCATCACAGTTTCATTTTCTCCTACAGATGAGAAATGGGGGTGCTGTTGCTGTAATGTAGCATGTATCTGTTATATCAAATCTCTAATCAAATCAAACACACACAACTCATGACGTTTGTGTTGTGGGGGCCTGGTGAAATGAATCTGTTATCACATCAAAACTGCCTTATTAGAACATAAAATCCAACAGACACTGTGATGACAATAAGGATAATGAATACGAGAGGTAATGGAATGTGATCAGAGGATAGGCTTGAACAGTGTGAGACCATGGCTCCTTGACCAGTTCAGACATAATATCACACACCGCCTTTCCACTGTGCACCGCAATGTTCACTGTCATGCTGTCACTGTCAGCGATACCGTTTGGAAATGTATATTGATCCAGTTTATTTGGCTATTTATGGATTATATGGAAGGGATTTTATTTGAGGAGATTGAGTGGTGAAAGTGTAGAATCTCAAATAAAACTAATATCATTCATGACACATCATCACAAGAAATGTGGTATTCTCATATCTCAATATACTGACTTTAATACCAAAATTAGGTTTTGTTCTTAGTGTTTTCTTGGCCCTAACCCATAGTGAGTTGTTTCCATCCAGACCCACCTCAGGCCATGATGGTGATACAGCCATTCTCAGCTGACTGTGATGGAGACGTGTTTATTTATTTACAATAAATCCCTGTCTGGCATCTGAGACTGACGCTCTAGCCTGAAAGGGAATGGTCCAACAGATCCCACCTCCTGCTTATAGACTACCGTACCAGTACTTTATATACTGTAACTGTATATCATAGGACTCATTCTAAATACTCAACAACAGGTGGCTGGATTACCAACATGGCTCTGCAGCTAATAATACCAAGGACTCAATGTATCGTTTTCCTCATGGACATTGGCCATGGGGGACATAGTGGACATAGTGGGCATAGTACTCAAGTGTTGATAGGAAGACTAGTGACTGAAGAAGCTAAATGAATCGCTGTCTTCGCAAACGATGCAGCGTTTGCACATATTGTTATTCATTTAGTTTATTCAGTCACTAGTCTACCTATCAACACTGAAGTACTATGTCCATCAGCCTTTGCTTCCTTTGTTTTTGATTGGAGGAGGATCGCTTGATCTTCAACGAGGAAGCAAGGGAAATCAGGAACAAGAAAACCGGGTAGAAAGAAGAGAGAGAATAGAGAGAACAAGAAAAAACATGAGATAGAAATGGAGAATATATAAAGAGAAAACATATTCTGTGGCTTACTTTGTCAATTTGAGAGTGCCATCTCCAGACAGTCGTTAAGTAAGTTCTGTTGTGGTCTTAATCATCAACAGTAAAGCAATCTGTTAATAATTACAAACATTTGCTTGTAGCAATTACAAACAGCGGCTGGTAGCAGTTTAATGTGCTTGCTCCGCTCTAATCTCGACTGTAATTAGAGCACACACAGGCAGAGCTCTGGAAGAGTTACTGCTCAGCTCCCAGACAAACAAGACACGACTGCCTGACTATCAAACTGCCTGACGCCTCAGGCATACATTCTCTCTCTCTCTGTCTCTCTCTCTCTCTCCAATTCAATGGCTTTATTGGCATGGGAAACAAATGTTTACATTGCCAAAGCAAGTGAAATAGACAAAAGGGAAATAAACAATAAAAATTAACAGTAAACATTACACTCACAGAAGTTCCAAAAGAATAGACATTTCAAATGTCATATGTCTATATACAGCGTTGTAATTATGTGCAAAGAGATAAAGTCAAAAGGGAAAATAAATAAACATAAATATGCGTTGTATGGTGTTTTTTCTTCACTGGTTGCCCTTTTCTTGTGGCAACAGGTCACAAATATTGCTGCTGTGAGGGCACACTGTGGTATTTCACCCGGTAGACATGGGAGTTTATCAAAATTGAGTTTGTGGATCTGTGTAATCTGAGGGAAATATGTGTCTCTGATATGTTCGTACATTTGGCGAGAGGTTAGGAAGTGCAGCTCAGTTTCCACCTAATATTGTGGGCAGTGTGCACATACAGTTGAAGTCATCATTCAGGATCACCACTTTATTTTAAGAATGTGAAATGTCAGAATAATAGTAGAGAGAATTATTTATTTCAGCTTTAATTTCTTTCATCACATTCCCAGTGGGTCAGAAGTTTACATACACTCAATTAGTATTTGGTAGCATTGCCTTTAAATTGTTTAACTTGGGTCAAACGTTTGGGGTAGCCTTCCACAAGCGCCCCACAATAAATTGGGTGAATTTTAGCCCATTCCTCCTGACATAGCTGGTGTAACTGAGTCAGGTTTGTAGCCCACCTTGCTCGCACACAACTTTTTCAGTTCTGCCCAAAAATGTTCTATAGGATTGAGGTCAAGGCTTTGTGATGGCCACTCCAATACCTTGACTTTGTTGTCTTAAGCCATTTTGCCACTACTTTGGAAGTATGCTTGGGGTCATTGTCCATTTGGAAGACGCATTTGCGACCAAGCATCAAGTTCCTGACTGATGTCTTGAGATGTTGCTTCAATATATCCACATAATTTTCCGCCCTCATGATGCCATCTATTTTGTGAAGTGCACCAGTCCCTCACACATCATTATGCTGCCACCCCCGTGCTTCACGGTTAGGATGGTGTTCTTCGACTTGCAAGCCTCCCCCTTTTTCCTCCAAACATAACGAGGGTCATTATGGCAAAACAGTTATATTTTTGTTTCATTAGACCAGAGGACATTTCTACCAAAAGTATGGTCTTTGTCCTCATGTGCAGCTGCAAACTGTAGTTTGGCTTTTTTTTTTTTATGGTGGTTTTGGAGCAGTGGCTACACCTTGCTGAGCGGCCTTTCAGGTTATGTCAATATAGGACTTGGTTTACTGTGGATATAGATACTTTTGTACCTGTTTCCTCCAGAATCTTCACAAGGTCCTTTGCGGTTGTTCTGAGATTGATTTGCACTTCTCACACCAAAGTACGTTCATCTCTAGGAGACAGAACAAGTCTCCTTCCTGAGCGATATGACGGCTGCGTGGTCCCATGGTGTTTATACTTGCGTATTGTTGTTTGTACAGATGAACGTGGTACCTTCAGGTGTTTGGAAATTGCTCCCAAGGATGAACAAGACCATTTTTTTCTGAGGTCTTGGCTGATTTCTTTTGATTTTCCCATGTGGTCAAGCAAAGAGGCACTGATTCTGAAGGTAGGCCTTGAAATACATCCACAGGTACACCTCCAATTGACTCAAACAATGTCAATTAGCCTATCAGAAGCTTCTAAAGACATAACATAATTTTCATGAATTTTCCAAGCTGTTTAAAGGCTTAGTCAACTTAGTGACCCACTTCTGACCCACTGGAATTGTGATACAGTGAATTCTAAGTGAAATAATCTGCCTGTAAACAATTGTTGGAAAAATGACTTGTGTCATGCACAAATTAGATGTCCTAACTGACAAGAAATGTGTGGAGTGGTTGAAAAAATTGTTTTAATGATGCCAACTTAAGTGTATGTAAACTTCAGACTTCAACTGTAGCCTGTCTTCTCTTTAGAGCCAGGTTTGCCTACGGTGGCCTTATTTAATAGCAAGGCTATTCTCACTGTGTCTGTACATAGTCAAAGTTTTCCGTAAGTTTGGGCCAGTCGCAGTGGTCAGGTATTCTGCCACTGTTCTCTCTCTCTTTCTCTCTCTTTCTGTCTCTCTTTCACCTATCTCTCTGTCTCTACCCACCTGAGATGTTGGGAACACCTCTCACATTCTAATCCTTTTGTTTAGGTTTTCTTAACAACACAATTGCAGACTACGGCAGCTTCTCCTTTTCACGCCCTTGTAAATGGACCATTCTCCAAAGCCTAGAAGGAAAATTTGAAGATATTTCATAACACTAATGTAAGGTACATGTTGTGTTTATCGGAAGTGGAAAACTGCTTGCAATACATTTATGTCAATCTGATGAATATACACATCAACAAGGGACATGGGCTATCATGATCATGCTGTCATTGCTATAATACTAAACCAACTTGCTTTCGGACACAAGTTGGTCATTGTTCTGGTGGTTGGCGACAGAAAATAACCCTACCACAATGTAGCCTCCTTCACCAAAAAATTGATTTGTGTCAACAAAAGCATATATATAATCTCTAAGAAGTCTACTTACCAGACATAAAGTGAAATGTGTCCATCGCTATAAAATAACATCTGAATCCAGCTATTGTTCAAACCGCACCATATTCCTGCTGTGCGGGAAGTCTCGTGTGAAGTGTGTGGTTTAATGGTAGCCCGCAATCTAACTTGGTAGGAACAGTGGCAACCTGTCATTCAGGGCCGGTGGATGACGAGTCACCAGTTTTTTGTCCAAACTGCACCATATCTTAGCATGTAAATCTTGGTGGGGCAAACATGATGCATGCCAACAAAGCCACAACACAACACTACATGAATTGGACTATAATGGTGACAAACAGTGCCCGCAAACTGAGCCTACATAAAGCTGTCCCAACAGCAGATTCCCAACAGCAGTCCAAACACCTTAATATTTAATTTTGTATTTCACCTTTATTTAACCAGGTAGGCCAGTTGAGAGCAAGTTCTCATTTACAACTGCGACCTGGCCAAGATAAAGCAAAGCAGTGCGACACAAACAACAACACAGAGTTACACATGGAATAAACAAATGTACAGTCAATAACACAATAGAAAAGCCTATATACAGTGTGTGCAAATGAGGTAAGATAAGGGAGGTAAGGCAATAAATAGACCATAGTGGCAAGATATTTACAATTTAGCAATTAAACACTGGAGTGAGAGATGTGCAGAAGATGAATGTGCAAGTAGAGATACTGGGGAGCAAAGGAGAAAAAAAATAACAGTATGGGGATGAGGTAGTTGGATGGGCTATTTACAGATGGGCTATGTACAGGTGCAGTGATCTGTGAGCTGCTCTGACAGCAGGTGCTTAAAGTTAGAGAGGGAGATATGAGTCTCCAGCGTCAGGGATTTTTGCAATTAGTTCCAGTCATTGGCAGCAGAGAACTGGAAGGAGAGGCGGCCAAATGAGGAATTGGCTTAGGGGGTGCCCAGTGAGATATACCTGCTGAAGCGCGTGCTATGGGTGGGTGCTTCTATGGTGACCAGTGACATGAGATAAGGCGGGGCTTTACCTAGCAAAGACTTATAGATGACCTGGAGCCAGTGGGTTTGGCAACAAATATGAAGCCAGGGCTAGCCAACAAGAGCATACAGGTCGCAGTGGTGGGTAGTATATGGGGTTTTGGTGACACAACGGATGGCACTGTGATAGACTGCATCCAATTTGCTGAGTAGAGTGTTGGAGGCAATTTTGCAAATGAAATCACCGAAGTCAAGGATCGGTAGGATAATACATTTTATGAGGGTATGTTTGGCAACAGGAGTGAAGGATGCTTTGTTGTGAAATAGGAAGGTGATTCTAGATTTAATTTTGGATTGGAGATGCTTAATGTGAGTCTGGAAGGAGAGTTTACAATCTAACCAGACACCTAGGTATTTGTAGTATTTGTAGGTCCACGTATTCTAAGTCAGAACCGTCCAGAGTAGTGATGCTGGACGGGCGGGCAGGTGTGGGCAGCAATTGGTTGAAGAGCATGCATTTAGTTTTACTCGTATTTAAGAGCAGTTGGAGGCCACGGAAGGAGAGTTGAATGGCATTGAAGCTCGTCTGGATGTTAGTTAACACAGTGTCCAAAGAAGGGCCAGAAGGGTACAGAATGGTGTTGTCTGCGTAGAGGTGGATCAGAGAATCACCAGCAGCAAGAGCAACATCATTGATGTATACAGAGAAAAGGGTTGGCCTGAGAATTGAAGCCTGTGGCACCCCCATAGAGACTGCCAGAGGTCCGGACAACAGGCCCTCCGATTTCACACACTGAACTCTGTCGGAGAAGTAGTTGGGTGAACCAGGCGAGGCAGTCATTTGAGAAACCAAGGCTGTTGAGTCTGCCGATAAGAATGTGTTGATTGACAGAGTCGAAAGCCTTGGCCAGTTCGATGAATACAGCTGCACAGTAATGTCTCTTATCGATGGCGGTTATGATATTGTTTAGGACCTTGAGCGTGGCTGAGGTGCACCCATGACCAGCTCGGAATCCAGATTGCATAGCGGAGAAGGTACGGTGGGATTCGAAATGGTCGGTGATCTGTTTGTTAACTTGGCTTTCAAAGACCTTAGAAAGGCAGGTTAGGATAGATATAGGTCTGTAACAGTTTGTGTCTAGAGTGTCTCCCCCTTTGAAGAGGGGGATGACCGCAGCAGCTTTCCAATCTTTGGGGATCTCAAACGATACGAAAGAGAGGTTGAACAGCGGAGGATAATTTTAGAAAAAGAGGGTCCAGATTGTCTAGCCCAGATGATTTGTAGGGGTCCAGATTTTGCAACTCTTTCAGAACATCAGCTATCTGGATTTAGGTGAAGGAGAAATGTGGAAGGTTTTGTCAAGTTTCTGTGGGGGGTGCAGGGCTGTTGACCGGGGTAGGGGTAGCCAGGTGGAAAGCATGGCCAGCCGTAGAAAAATGCTAATTGAAATTTTAATTATCGTGGATTTATCAGTGGTAACAGTGTTTCCTAGCCTCAGTGCAGTGGGCAGCTGGGAGGAGGTGCTCTTATTGTCCATGGACTTTACAGAACGTTTTGGAGTTTTTGCTACAGGATGCAAATTTCTGTTTGAAAAAGCTAGCCTTTGCTTTCCTAACTGCCTGTGTATATTGGTTCCTAACCACTGCTACACCTGTCTATCAGCGGAGCCTTGTTTGGCAGTGAAACAGTTCATTCAGCCTCATATATTGTATTTACTTTGCCACCATGGGCTTTTTTTTGCCTTTACCTCCCTTATCTCACCTCATTTGCTCACATCGTATATAGACTTGTTTCTACTGTATTATTGACTGTATGTTTGTTTTACTCCATGTGTAACTCTGTGTTGTTGTATGTGTCGAACTGCTTTGCTTTATCTTGGCCAGGTCGAAATTGTAAATGAGAACTTGTTCTCAACTTGCCTACCTGATTAAATAAAGGTGAAATAAATTAAATTTAAAAATTTAAAAATTCAGCCTCATTCAGCCCCATTATTGACAGAATACTGAGCCAATCATGGCGCAACTAGTGAGCATTACCAACCCCTACGCTCTGCATTTTCCGCTGGCTGCCGCACCACCAAAGAAAGCACTGAACTGGCTGAAACACCTGCACTTTGGAGCTGCCTTACAAAAGAAAACAAAAAACAGACCATGTTTGTATGCAGCTTTATTAACTCAATGATATATCTTTTTTTTTACATTGTTTGTAAACTGATATGTGACAGGTATTAATGCCAAAATAACATGCAAAACAGGCACTAAACAGGTTGGGCTCAAAACAGGTGGGGCTCAGCCCCACCGTCCCTGAATGATGTGTCACCACGGATCCTACCAAGTTAGACAGCAGGCTGCAATTAAACCACACACTTCACACGAGACTTCCTACACAGCAGGAATATGGTGCCGTTTGAACAAAAGTTGGATTCAGATATTTATTTGATAGCGAGGGACACATTTCACTTCATGTCTGGTAAGTAGAGTTCCTAGAGCTTATACACATGCTTCGTTGACAGGGGAAAAAATGTGGGTGGAGGCTATATTGTTGTATGGTTATTTTCCGTCGCCAAACACCAGAATGATGCACAAATCAGGGAGTCCAACCAATACACAGACTCCCAATGTTGTTTCCCAAAGCTATAAACCAACCATAACCTATGTGTATCCATCTTCCTGTGTAATCACTGAATCAGTTTAGCAGTAGCAGCAGAAGGTCTGTAAGGTTTATAAGACAGACAGGGGAACATTGACTGTTCTGTTTTAGTCAAAAGTCTGTAAGGTCTATAAAGCAGAGAGGGAGCATTGACTGTTCTGTTTTAATCAGATGGTCTTATGTCAGGATCAGATGTGTGACAGAGTCAGGTCCTCTCCCTCCTCCACTGCAACCACAACAGCCATTTCAGCATCACAGAGAGAGGGGTTGGGGGAGCAAACGGCTTGACAAGCCTGGATCTGTGTCTGACATTCATGTATCTGCAATACATCCCCCCCTACATCCCAAGTACACGTCTAGCTATGGCTCTCCAAAGTCAGCTCTGGGATGTTGTGTCAAGCTGCATTGTCAAGCTGAATTTGAGAAGATGTTGTGGTGTGTGGAAAAAATAAAATCAAGAAATGGAAGATATCCTAGGTTGTGTACTGAGCTGAGCTGAGCTTGCTATCTTGACAGTCATTTGAGTTTCATTCATGTGACCCTGTTTGACTGTTTCTGATTGCGGTATAATACTGTTCAAGGAGTAGATTAGATTATTTTGTGTGCAAATACATGTACATACAAACAAGCATACATACACATGCACTTACTGTACAGACAGACAGACAGACAGACAGACACACACACACACACACACACACACACACACACACACACACACACACACACACACACACACAGTAATAATAATAGTTCAGAGGGGTACATCTTTCACTGTCACTAAAAGCCCATTCTGGTCTGTCTCAGGGCTCTTTTCCTCTCAGATGATAGCTATTAATTCCCGTCAGAGCCTGCTTGATGGAAGGCTAACATTTTATATTGTTGATACACTTCCGACTCAAGCTGCATGCTCTCAATTACAGATGATAGATAGCTGGTAACCTGGTTACAAATGGGCTTGGCTGTTTAGATGATGACAACCACCTTTATCAGACTGGCCAGGCTGGAAATAGGCCTGGAGTCCTCTCTCTCTTCAGGCACTGATGTGATTTGTTCCTTTATATCGGTGAAGAGAAGAGATGGTTAACTGCAGCTACATCCACTGGTTCATGACACCACAATCAGCTGGAAGGAGTATTAGGCCTGTCTGTTTCTGCTGTTTCTGCTGACATTAACAGCAGCTCCCAGCATTATATATTGGAATATAGTTCAATAAAATAGAAATATATTAATATCAAAGGAGGTTGGTGGCACCTTAATTGTGGAGGACAATCTCGTGGTAATGGCTGGAGCGGAATTAGTGGAATGGTATCAAATACATTAAGTACATGGTTTGATGCCATTCCATTTGCTCTGTTCCAGACATTATTATGATCCATTCTCCCACCAGCAGCCTCCACTGATGTAAATATATTGGGTAAATGTATTTATCACATACATAAAGATTTTATAAGATTATATATTTTATAAGATTTTGGAATGATGATGATATATCTCAATGATATATCTTTTTTTTGTTTACATTGTTTGTAAACTGATATGTGACAGGTATTAATGCCAAAATAAATTATAAATATTATAAATATATATACAGTGGGAGAACAAGTATTTGATACACTGCCGATTTTGCAGGTTTTCCTACTTACAAAGCATGTAGAGGTCTGTAATTGTTATCATAGGTACACTTCAACTGTGAGAGACGGAATCTAAAACAAAAATCCAGAAAATCACATTGTATGATTTTTAAGTAATTAATTTGCATTTTATTGCATGACCTAAGTATTTGATCACTCCAGGAACTTGAGATGCTTCTTACAGAGCCACTCCTTAGTTGCCCTGGCTGTGTGTTTCGGGTTGTTGTCATGCTGAAAGACCCAGCCACGACCCATCTTCAATGCTCTTACTGAGGGAAGGAGGTTGTTGTCCAAGATCTCGCGATACATGGCTCCATCCTCCCCTCAATACGGTGCTGTCGTCTTCTCCCCTTTGCAGAAAAGCATCCCCAAAGAATGACGTTTCCACCTCCATGCTTCACGGTTGGGATGGTGTTCTTGGTGTTGTACTCATCCTTCTTTGTCCTCCAAACACAGCGAGTGGAGTTTAGACCAAAAAGCTATATTTCTGTCTCATCAGACCACATGACCTTCTCCCATTCCTCTTCTGGATCATCCAGATGGTCATTGGCAAACTTCAGACGGGCCTGGACATGCCCTGGCTTGATCAGGGGGAAGGATTTTAATCCATGATGGCGTAGTGTGTTACTAATGGTTTTCTTTGAGACTGTGGTCCCAGCTCTCTTCAGGTCATTGACCAGGTCCTGCCGTGTAGTTCTGGGCTGATCCCTCACCTTCCTCATGATCATTGATGCCCCACGAGGTGAGATCTTGTCTATTGTCCTGTAGCCCATCCCAGCCTTGTGCAGGTCTACAATTTAATTTTACCTTTATTTAACTAGGCAAGTCAGTTAAGAACAAATTCTTATTTTCAATGACAGCCTAGGAACAGTGGGTTAACTGCCTGTTCAGGGGCAGAACAACAGATTTGTACCTTGTACCTTGTCAGCTCGGGGTTTTGAACTTGCAACATTCCAGTTACTAGTCCAACGCTCTAACCACTAGGCTACCCTGCCATCCCTGATGTTCTTACACAGCTCTGTAGTCTTGGCCATTGTGGAGAGGTTGGAATCTGTTTGATTGAGTGTGTGGACAGGTGTCTCTTATACAGGTAACGAGTTCAAACAGGTGCAGTTAATACAGGTAATGAGTGGAGAACAGGAGGGCTTCTTAAAGAAAAACTAACAGGTCTGTGAGAGCCGGAATTCTTACTGGTTAGTAGGTGATCAAATACTTATGTCATGCAATAAAATGCAAATTAATTACTTAATCTTGGAACTACACATCCCGGACCCGGGAGAATTGTCATCAACTGACACTATGTAGCATAATGCAACGGACAACATTTTTTACTAGAAAATATTCATATTCATGAAATCACAAGTGAAATATATTCAAACACAGCTTAGCCTTTTGTTAATCACCCTGTCATCTCAGATTTTGAAAATATGCTTTACAGACAAAGCATGACAAGCATTTGTGTAAGTGTATCGATAGCCTAGCATAGCATTATGCCTAGCTAGCAGCAGGCAATCTGGTCACGAAAATCAGAAAAGCAATCAAATTAAATATTTTACCTTTGATGAGCTTCAGATCAGGTCATTTTGCAGGGCTCTGGCAGTGCTCCTCCTGCTCCTCCATGCACAAAGGCGGAGGTAGCGGTCCTGCTGCTGGGTTGTTGCCCTCCTACGGCCTCCTCCACGTCTCCTGATGTACTGGCCTGTCTCCTGGTAGTGCCTCCATGCTCTGGACACTACGCTGAGACACAGCAAACCTTCTTGCCACAGCTCGCATTGATGTGCCATCCTGGATGAGCTACACTACCTGAGCCACTTGTGTGGGTTGTAGACTCCGTCTCATGCTACCACTAGAGTGAAAGCACCGCCAGCATTCAAAAGTGACCAAAACATCAGCCAGGAAGCATTGGAAATGAGAAGTGGTCTGTGGTCACCACCTGCAGAACCACTCCTTTATTGGGGGTGTCTTGCTAATTGCCTATAATTTCCACCTGTTGTCTATTCCATTTGCACAACAGCATGTGAAAATTATTGTCAATCATTGTTGCTTCCTAAGTGGACAGTTTGATTTCACAGAAGTGTGATTGACTTGGAGTTACATTGTGTTGTTTAAGTGTTCCCTTTATTTTTTTGAGCAGTGTATATACATACAGTGGGGAGAACAAGTATTTGATACACTGCTGATTTAGCAGGTTTTCCTACTTACAAAGTATACAGAGGTATATATATATATATATATATATATATACATACAGTACCAGTCAACATTTTGGACAAGCCTACTCATTCAAGGGTTTTCTTTATTTTTTTGTATTTTCTACATTGTAGAATAATAGTGAAGACATCAAAACTATGAAATAACACATATCGAATCATGTAGCAACCCAAAATATATATTAGAAATGTGAGATTATTCAAAGTAGCTTTCTCTCAACCAGATTTGTGAGGTAGTCACCTGGAATGCATTACAATTAACAGGTGTGCCTTGTTAAAAGTTTATTTGTGTAATGTCTTTCCTTCTTAAAATGCATTTGAGCTAATCAGTTGTGTTGTGACAAGGTAATGGTGGTATACAGAAGATAGCCCTATTTTGTAAAAGACCAAGTCCATATAATGGCAAGAACAGCTCAAATAAGCAAAGAGTCCATCATTACTTTAAGACATGATTGTCAGTGAACTTTGAAAGTTTCTTCAAGTGCAGTCGCAAAAACCATCAAGCGCTATGATGAAACTGGCTCTCATGAGGACTGCCACAGGAAAGGAAGACCCAGAGTTACCTCTGCTGCAGAGGGTAAGTTAATTAGAGTTAACTGCACTACAGATTGCAGCCCAAATAAATGTAACAGACACATCTCAACATCAACTGTTCAGAGGAGACTGCGTGAATCAGGCCTTTATGGTCGAATTGCTGCAAAGAAACCATTACTGAAGGACACCAATAAGAAAAAGAAACTTCCTTGGGCCAAGAAACACGAGCAATGGACATTAGACTGGTGGAAATCTAAGATTTTTGTTTTTGTGAGACGCAGAGTAGGTGAATGGAAGAGCTCCGCATGTGTGGTTCCCACCGTGAAGCATGGAGGAGCAGGTGTGATGGTGTGGGGGTGCTTTGTTAGTGACACAGTCTATGATTTATTAAGAATTCAAGGCACACTTAAGCAACATGGCTACCACAGCATTCTGCAGTGATTCACCATCCCATCTGGTTTGCGCTTAGTGGGACTACCATTTGTTTTTCAGGACAATGACCCCAAACACACCACCAAGCTGTGTAAGGTCTATTTGACCAAGGGGAGTGATGGAGTGCTGCATCAGATGACCTGGCCTCCTCCATCAAGACTGTTGGCAAAGCATTCCTCATAAAACTGGTAGAGAGAATGCCAAGAGTGTGCATAGCTGTCATCAAGGCAAATGGTGGCTACTTTGAATAATCTAAAATATATAATATATTTTGATTTGTTTAACACTGTTTTGGTTACTACATGATTCCATACGTGTTATTTCATAGTTTTGATGTCTTCACTATTATTCTACAATGTAGAAAATAGTACAAAATAAAGAAAAACTTGAATAAGTAGGTGTGTCCAAACTTTTGACTGGTACTGTATATTTTTTCACAATTTGACATGTTCCTGACATTACAATTTTGAAATCACTTCCGATGAAGGAGCAGAGCAGCTGTCGCCGCCAAAACTCTTTCTTATGGATAATGGCATTTTATTTGATTAAATATTCACAACATTGATTTAAAATTGGTTTTCCACTTGGTGGATGACAAAGGAAGAAGACCATTTGTTCAGAACTGCCTGCCAGCAATAGTTTTCAGTGAAACTATTACACAGCTAGCTAGCTCCTACTTTATCTTGCCACCCACCAACATACAGTGTGACTGACCAAGGTAAGAATTGTTTTGGAAATTAAAGTTTTGAGGTAATATCTTATGTAAATATTATAATTTACTTGCTAACACTAGTTGTGTCTGTACCTGTACCAAAGTCATTTGCCCCGTGACTTTGCCTTGGATCTTTTATGGGAATGTTTTATTAGTGATACCCCAAAAATCATTGTCACATACACCAGATAGGTGCAGTGAAATGTGTTGTTTTAAAGGGTCAGCCGAACATTGTAACCACTGTGTGAACAACCATGCCCATGGACAGAAAATGCATGCAACAGGATAGGCTACTAAACGGGTGATTCTAAAATTACTGGGCTAAGATTAAGAAGGTGTAATCCATTTCTGTGTCATAATTAATATAATTAATACAAGTATTTGAAAGTAATATAGCTCAAATTGATAGTTAAATATAGTTCCATGCCCTATGTAAAAGAAATTGCGGAGCTACATTTTTTGCACTAGTCAGAAAAGAAGAACAACAAAAAGCTGCAGCGATTTTTTTAGGTTGGTGTCCTATACCAATGGACTGGAAAAGCACTTTGAAGGAAAGTAAAAGTGTTTTATAAGGGCCTTCATTACCCGACTATTACACCCCCAGATTGGACTTCAAATTGAAATTCCTTTCAACACTAAAGTAGGGTCTTCTCCACACTGCACCACGTAAAGGATCCCGTTCATTTTCAAAGCAAATAATTATCATTGAATCCATTTTTGATGATCAGTTTTATTTCTACATTTCTTTGTAGGGGGACATGCAATTAAAAAATCATTGTCTCTGGGTTTCCCATTAGAATCTTTCCATTAAGGGGGAGAAGGAAATGGAGCACTAGCTGTAGAAATAAAAATAAGTGGATCTCTGGCTGTTTCTGCACCCTGGCAGGGTCTGTGGCCTGAATACAAATGCAATCTGTTACATAATGAATGAAGGCTTTACTTAGGGAATAAAGATTAGCAGCTGGCCTTTTACATCATCATCTTATTTCAGGAACACACACCTCTTGGGCATAGCCATTTTTCTGCAGCAAAAATGTTCCAGGGTTTTTAAGTAATATTTCCAGAGTAGCAGCGTTGGGTGAGAGGAGGAGGAGGAGAATATGATTTTGCACAGTAGCTCATCAGAGGAAATATCTTGTCTTCTTGTTGTTGAAACTAATTGAAATCAATCTGGCTCGAACCTAAAGCAATCTCAGTGAACGAAAATGGAAGAAGGACCTTGATCGATTGATCAGAGGAGATGGGCGACAGGTAGCCTAGCAGTTAAGAGCAATGGGCCATTAACCAAAAGCATGCTGGTTTGAACCTCTGAGCCTACTAGGTGAAGAATCTGTTGATGTGTCAGGCACTTAACCCTAATTACTCTTGTAAGTTGCTCTGGACAAGAGTGTCTGCTAAATGACTCAAATGTAAAATGAGATATACATGTCTCACACACTTACCACTAAGGGTCAACCGACAAACAAGAGCTCTGCTGCTGGTTAGTGATCTTAATTAATAAATCATTGAGCATGTATCTATGTATGTATGTATGTATGTATGTATGTATGTACCCCCCCTGACACAGACACTCCTCCATCCCCCCACTTCAACAGTCTGATCCTAAACCGCTCAGCCACCCACTACACCCCATGGCCTAAGACACACACACACACACACACACACACACACACACACACACACACACACACACACACACACACACACACACACACACACACACACACACATCCCCCATAATGCATTGTGTCACAATGTGTGCTCTGGGTCCCAGCAGAAATTAAACTCTTCAGAAAAGATAAACATCATATTACTACATTGCCCTTTTAAACACGGAAATTAAAACCCTTATCCTCTCACTCTCTCACCCCCCCATCTCAGGGGCAATGAAGTTCATCTGGCCAGCAGTTCCCTTTGTCATAATAGCTGACCATGGTGAACGGGCTGGGTTGTGTGTGTCTACTCTTTCAATTTTCTACCGTTGAATTAAACATTAATACCGCTTGACAGCAACAAATAACATTTATCACAATGGGGATCTAATAATGATTCTGTTTATAGCTCAGGCTGCTCATCAGGGCCCATCACACCTATCAACTGACATATGCAGAAATGGGATTAGGCCCAGCAGCTGCCAGTGAAAATTGTATCTAAATCACTCTGTCGAACCCAACAGAAGACAACGTTTTGATCATCTGTATGCATGAAATTGTTGACGAGTTGTGTTTACATTCAACCCTCTGTTCCTTTTCTCTACCCCAATTATCAGCCTAATCAGCATTTTCATTACGTTATCTATCAATTAAGCTATCATGTGGGTGCATACAGGGGGCCCTGGGCCTTTTGGGGGCCCCACCACCTCGTGGGCAAAATGTGGGGCAGAGAGAAAATGTAACATTTTAGAACTAATTTCATGCCATTTCTACCCATTTTGACATGGGACAGTTTTACAGTTAATTTCCTGCAATTCTACACATTTTGCCATGACTTATGCCATGTTAATATAATATCTGAGCGAGAGTGACTAACAAAATCAATGGGGGCCCCCTGGAGGTCAGGGCCCGGTCAGTAAATCGGTCATGATTACTACTTAGACGAACTGTGCCGAGGCTTGACCCCTCACTGGCCAATCAGAACGTGCTTCATGGCTAAATATGTGGTTGCTTCAAATTGTGTATTTGAGGTTTTATGTATTGCTTTCTCAGCAACTCCAATTTAAATGCTAGTCGTTACATCCTAGTTTGTTAAATAGCCTACAGAAACAAAATAAAAAATGTGGTCCGATCCCATATTTACTAAATATGTTGAATAAGAGAATAACATTGACATATACACTGACAAGGTGACTGAGTTCATCAGGAAGTGTATAGGGGATGTTGTTCCCACTGTGACTATTAAAACCTGCCCAAATCAAAAACTGTGGTTAGATTTCTGCATCCGTGCAAAACTGAAAGAGCGAAACATCGTATTTAACCACAACAAGGTGACTGGGAATATGGTTGAACACAAACAGTCCAGTTATGCCCTCCGTAAGACAATCAAACAGGCAAACATCAGTACAGAGACAAAGTGAACTCGCAATTCAACTACTGCTTCCATCACGTGGACTGGGAGATGTTTCGTATTGCGTCAGACAACAACATTGACGAATACGCTGATTCGGTGAGCGAGTTCATTAGAACGTGCGTTGAAGATGTCGTTCCCATAGCAACGATTAAAACATTCCCAAACCAGAAACCGTGGATTGATGGTAGCATTCGCGCGAAACTGAAAGCCCGAACCACTGCTTTTAATCAGGGCAAGGTGACCGGAAACATGACCGAATACAAACAGTGTAACTATTCCCTCCGCAAGGCAATCAAACAAGCTAAGCGTCAGTATAGAGACAAAGTAGAATCTCAATTCAACGACTCAGACACAAGAGGTATGTGGCAGCGTCTACAGTCAATCACGGATTACAAAAAGAAAACCAGCCCTGTCACGGACCAGGATGTCTTGCTCCCAGGCAGACTAAATAACTTTTTTGTCCGCTTTGAGGACAATACAGTGCCACTGAAACAGCCCGCAACTAAAACATGCGGACTCTCCTTCACTGCAGCCGACGTGAGGAAAACATTTAAACATGTCAACCCTCGCAAGGCTGCAGGCCCAGACGGCATCCCCAGCCGCGCCCTCAGAGCATGCGCAGACCAGCTGGCTGGTGTGTTTACGGACATATTCAATCAATCCCTATCCCAGTCTGCTGTTCCCACATGCTTCAAGAGGGCCACCATTGTTCCTGTTCCCAAGAAAGCTAAGGTAACTGAGCTAAACGACTACCGCCCCGTAGCACTCACTTCCGTCATCATGAAGTGCTTTGAGAGACTAGTCAAGGACCATATCACCTCCAACCTACCTGATATCCTAGACCCACTCCAATTTGCTTACCGCCCAAATAGGTCCACAGACGATGCATCTCAACCACACTGCACACTGCCCTAACCCATCTGGACAAGAGGAATACCTATGTGAGAATGCTGTTCATCGACTACAGCTCGGCATTCAACACCATAGTACCCTCCAAGCTCGTCATCATGCTCGAGACCCTGGGTCTCGACCCCGCCCTGTGCAACTGGGTACTGGACTTCCTGACGGGCCGCCCCCGGGTGGTGAGGGTAGGCAACAACATTTCCACCCCGCTGATCCTCAACACTGGGGCCCCACAAGGGTGCGTTCTGAGCCCTCTCCTGTACTCCCTGTTCACCCATGACTGCGTGGCCACGCACGCCTCCAACTCAATCATCAAGTTTGCGGACGACACAACAGTGGTAGGCTTGATTACCAACAACGATGAGACGGCCTACAGGGAGGAGGTGAGGGCCCTCGGAGTGTGGTGTCAGGAAAATAACCTCACACTCAACGTCAACAAAACTAAGGAGATGATTGTGGACTTCAGGAAACAGCAGAGGGAACACCCCCCTTTCCACATCGATGGAACAGTAGTGGAGAGGGTAGTAAGTTTTAAGTTCCTCTGCATACACATCACAGACAAACTGAATTGGTCCACCCACACAGACAGCATCGTGAAGAAGGCGCAGCAGCGCCTCTTCAACCTCAGGAGGCTGAAGAAATTCGGCTTGTCACCAAAAGCACTCACAAACTTCTACAGATGCACAATCGAGAGCATCCTGTCGGGTTGTATCACCGCCTGGTACGGCAACTGCTCCGCCCACAACCGTAAGGCTCTCCAGAGGGTAGTGAGGTCTGCACAACGCATCACCGGGGGCAAACTACCTACCCTCCAGGGCACCTACACCCCCCGATGTCACAGGAAGGCCATAAAGATCATCAAGGACAACAACCACCCGAGCCACTGCCTGTTCACCCCGCTATCATCCAGAAGGCGAGGTCAGTACAGGTGCATCAAAGCTGGGACCGAGAGACTGAAAAACAGCTTCTCTCTCAAGGCCATCAGACTGTTAAACAGCCACCACTAACATTGAGTGGCTGCTGCCAACACACTGACTCAACTCCAGCCACTTTAATAATGGGAATTGATGGGAAATGATGTATAATATATCACTAGCCACTTTAAACAATGCTACCTAATATAATGTTTACATACCCTACATTATTCATCTCATATGTATATGTATATACTGTACTCTATATCATCTACTGCATCTTTATGTAATACATGTATCACTAGCCACTTTAACTATGCCACTTTGTTTACATACTCATCTCATATGTATATACTGCACTCAATACCATCTACTGTATCTTGCCTATGCCACTCTGTACCATCACTCATTCATATATCTTTATGTACATATTCTTTATCCCCTTACACTTGTGTCTATAAGGTAGTAGTTTTGGAATTGTTAGCTAGATTACTTGTTGGTTATTACTGCATTGTCGGAACTAGAAGCACAAGCATTTCGCTACACTCACATTAACATCTGCTAACCATGTGTATGTGACAAATAAAATTGGATTTGATTTGATTTGAGACATGAGACGTATGTGACAGAGACTCCAGGCAATCACGGATTACAAAGGGAAAACCAGCCACGTCGCAGACACCGACCTCTTCCTCGCAGACATGCTAAACACCTTCTTCACCTGATTTGAGGATAACACAGTGCCACCAACAAGGCCAGTTCCCGAGGACTGTGGGCTCTCGTTTTGCTTGGCCGACGTGAGTATGACATTTAAGCGTGTTAATCCTGGCAAGGCTGCCGGCCCAGACAGCATCCCTAGCCGTGTCCTCAGAGCACCTCAGAGGAATACCTATGTAAGAATCCTGTTCATTGACTACAGGTCCGCCTCATGCCAATGACTCCTTATATGGCTGTGAATGAGCTACGAATGAGCTTACGTTTTCTACGTATTCCCCAAGGTGTCTACAGCATTGTGACGTCTTTTTACGCATTTATGTTGAAGAATAGCCGTAAGGGACCACATTTAGCAAGTGGTCACATGATGGCTCCCGCAGAAAATCTTGCGTAAAGTACACAAGTAACCATTTTTCCAATCGCTTCTTATGAGAAACCAATTGTCCCGACGGATGTATTATCGAATTGTTATGTGAAAAACACCTTGAGGATTGATTCTAAACAACGTTTGTCATGTTTCTGTCGATATTATGGAGCTAATTTGGAAAAAAGTTTGGCGTTGTAGTGACTGCATTTTCCGGTCGATTTCTCAGCCAAACGTGAAGAACAAACGGAGCTATTTCGCCTACAAAAATAATATTTTTGGAAAAAAGGAACATTTGCTATCTAACTGGGAGTCTCCTGAGTGAAAACATCCGAAGTTCTTCAAAGGTAAATTATTTAATTTGATTGCTTTTCTTATTTTCGTGAAAATGATGCCTGCTGGTAGCAGAGCCTAGCCATAGCATTATGCCATGATAAACTTACACAAATGCTTGTCTAGCGTTGGCTGTAAAGCATATTTTGAAAATCTGAGATGACAGTGTGATTAACAAAAGGCTAAGCTGTGTCTCAATATATTTCATTTGTGATTTTCATGAATAGGAAGATTTTCGAGGAAGATTTATGTCCGCTGCGTTATGCTAATTAGTTTGAGGCTATGGTTACGCTCCCACATGCGGGTTTGAGAGTCTTGAGAAGTTAAGCTCGATGCCCTGGGTCTGAACGCCACCCTGTGCAACGGGGTCCTGGACCTCCTGACGGGCTGCCCCTAGGTGGTGAAGATAGGAAAAAATACCACCAATTCGCTGATCCTGAACACAGGAGCCCGACAAGGGTGCGTGCTAGGCTCCCTCCTGTACTCCCTGTTAACCCATGACTGCATGGCCACGCACGCATCCAACTCATTCATCATGTTTGCAGATGACACAACAGTAGGCTTGATTACCAACAATGACAAGACAGCCTACAGGCAGAAGGTGAGGGCCCTGGCGGAGTGCTACCAAGAAAATAACCTCTCTCTCAACATCAACAAAATTAAGGAGCTGATCTTTGACTTCAGGAGACAGCAGAGGGAGCATGCCCTCATCCACATAATCAGGACCACCGCGGAGAAGGTGAAAAGATTCAAGTTCCTCGGTGTACACGTCACTGACAATCTGAAATGGTCCACCCACACAGTGTAGATAAGAAGGCGCAACAGCGCCTCTTCAACCTCAGAAGGCTGAAGAAATATGACTTGGCCCCTAAGACCCTCAGTGTGATGCGACCTGCCCAACAGGACTCTCCAGAGGGTGGTGTGATCTGCCCAATGCATCACCGGGGCACACTGTCTGCCCTCCAGGACACCTACAGCTGTCACAGAAAGGCCAAAAAGATCATCAAGGACATTCACCCGAGCCATGACCTCTTCACCCCGCTATCATCCAGAAGGCGAGGTCAGTACAGGTGCACCTTAGAGGCTGCTGCCCTATGTGCATAGACATGGAATCACTGGCCACTTTAAAAATGGAACACTGGTCACTTTAATAATCTTTACATTCTGTTTTACTTACTTCATACAGTTGAATTTGGAAATTTACATACACTTAGGTTGGAGTCATTAAAATTCATTTTTCAACCACTTCACAAATTTCTTGTTAACAAACTATAGTTTTGGCAAGTCAGTTAGGACATCTACTTTGTGCATGACACAAGTCATTTTTCCAACAATTGTTTACAGACAGATTGTTTCACTTATAAGTCACTGTATCACAATTCCAGTGGGTCAGAAGTTTACATACACTAAGTTGACTGTCCCTTTAAACAGCTTGGGAAATTCCAGAAAGTTATGTCATGGCTTTAGAAGCTTCTGATAGGCTAATTGACATCATTTGAGTCAATTGGAGGTGTACCTGTGGATGTATTTCAAGGCCTACCTTGTTTTGTTGGCAATTTTCTTTTTAAATAAAATAAAATGTATGCACACCACTCTGCACCTTGGTCTCATTCCAACGACGGCCATGACAATAATAAAGTGGATGAACTACAAGCACGTATATCCTATCAACGAGACATTAAAAACTGTAATATCTTATGTTTCACTGAGTCGTGGCTGAATGATGACATGAATAACATACAGCTGGCGGGTTATACCCTGTATCGGCAGGATAGAACGGTAGCCTCTGGTAAAACAAGGGGTGGCGGTCCATGTATATTTGTAAACAACAGCTGGTGCACAATATCTAAGGAAGTCTTGAGGTTTTGCTCACCTGAGGTAGAGTATCTCATGATAAGCTGTAGACCACACTATCTACCTAGAGAGTTTTCATCTATATTCTCCGTAGCTGTCTATTTACCACCACAAGCCAATGGTGGCACTAAGATGGCACTCAATGAGCTGTTTACGGCCATAAGCAAACAGGAAAACGCTCATCCAGCGGCGGCGCTCCTAGTGGCCGGGGACTTTAATGCACAGAAAATTGAATCAGATTTACCTCATTTCTACCAGCATGTTAAATGTGCAAACAGAGGGAGAAAAAAAAACTCCAGACCACCTTTACTTCACACACAGAGACGCGTACAAAGCTATCCCTCTCCTTTCATTTGGCAAATCTGACCATAATCTTCCTGATTCCTGCTTATAAGCGAAAACTAAAGCAGGAAGCACCAGTGACTCGGTCAATAAAAAAGTAGTCAGATGAAGCAAATACTTAACTTACATGACTGTTTTGCTAACACAGACTAGAACATGTTACAGGATTCTTGATGGCATTTTCACTGGCTTCATCAGCAAGTGGATTTGTGACGTCATCCCCACAGTGACTGTATGGACATACAGAACCAGAAGCCATGGATTACAGGCAACATCCGCACTGAGCTAAAGGTTAGAGCTGCCGCTTTCAAGGAGCGGGGCTCTAACGTGGAAGCTATTAACCTCTCTGGGATGTCCCACCTGGCCAAAAGCCAGGGAAAATGCAGAGTGCCAAATTTTAAAAAATTACTCTAAAAATCAAACTTTCATTAAATCACACATGCAAGATAGCACATTAAATCTACAATTGTTGTGAATCCAGCCCAACATGTCAGATTTCAAAAAGGCTTTTCGGCGAAAGCAAACGATGCTATTATCTGAGGGTAGCACCTCAACCCTGCAGGCGTGACACAAAACGTAGAAATAAAAATATAATTAATGTCTTACCTTTGACGAGATTCTTTTGTTTGCACTCCAATATTGATTAATTCCGTCGATATATATCCAAAATGTTCATTTATTTGGCACGTTTGATCCAGAAAAACACCGGTTCCATCTTGCTCAATGTGACTACAAAATATCTCAAAAGTTACCTGTAAACTTTGCCAAAACATTTCAAACTACTTTTGTAATACAACTTTAGGTATTTTTTAACGTAAATAATCTATAAAATTGATGATCTGTGTTCAATTCAGGAAGAAAACAAACTGAAGCATGCTTTCTGGTCATGCGCCTCTATCTAACAGTACACTTCAAGTGACCCTCGTTCAAGATGGCCGTACTTCTTCATTACACAAAGGAATAACCTCAACCAATTTCTCAGGACTGTTGACATCCAGTGGAAGCGATAGGAACTGCAAGAAGGTCCCTTAGAAATCTGGATTCCCAATGAAACCCATTGAAAAGAGAGTGACCTTTAAAAAGAATCTGAATGGTTTGTCCTCGAGGTTTCGCCTGCTAAATACGTTCTGTTCTACTCAGACATGATTCAAACAGTTTTAGAAACTTCAGAGTGTTTTCTATCCAAATCTACTAATAATATGCATATCTCATCTTCTGGGGATGAGTAGCAGGCAGTTGAATTTGGGCATGCATTTCATCCGGATGTGAAAATACTACCCCCTGTTACCAAGAAGTTAAGAAATCCCGCTATGCCCTCCGATGAACCATCAAACAGGCAAAGCATCAATACAGGACTAAGATTGAATCATACTACACCGGCTCCGACACTCGTCGGATGTGACAGGGCTTGAAAACTATTACAGACTACAAAGGGAAGCACAGCCACAAGCTGCTCAGTGACACGAGCCTACCAGACTAGCACCATAGCGCCCACAAAGCTCACCACTAAGCTAAGGATCCTGGGACTAAACACCTCCCTCTGCAACTGGATCCTGGACTTCCTGACGGGCCGCCCCCAGGTGGTAAGAGTAGATAACAACACATTCGCCAAGCTGATCCTCAACACAGGGGCCCCTCAGAGGTGCGTGCTCAGTCCCCTCATGTACTCCCTGTTCACTCATGACTGCATGGCCAGGCACGACTCCAAAACCATCATTAACTTTGCCGATGATACAACAGTGGTAGGCCTGATCACCAACAACGATGAGACAGCCTATATATAGGGAGGAGGTCAGAGACATGGCCGTGTCACCTCCCTCAACGTGATCAAGACAAAGGAGATGATTGTGGACTACAGGAAAAGGAGGACCGAGCATGCTCCCAGTCTCATCGACGGGTCGTAGTGGAGCAGGTTGAGAGCTTCAACTTCCTTTGTGTCCACATCACCAACAAACTAACATGGTCCAAGCACACCAAGACAGTCATGAAGAGGGCACGACAACACCTCTTCTCCCTCAGGAGACAGAAAAGATTTGGCATGGGTCCTTAGATCCTCAAAAGGTTATACAGCCGCACCATCGAGAGCATCCTGACTGGTTGAATCACTGCCTGGTATGGCAACTTCTCTGCCTCCAACCGCAAGGCACTACAGATGGTAATGTGTATGGCCCCGTACATCACTGGGGACCAGCTTTCTGCCATCCAGGACCTCTATACCAGCCTGTGTCAGAGGAAGGCTCTAAAAATGGTCAAAGAATCCAGCCACCCTAGTCATAGACTGTTCTCTCTGCTACCGCACGGCAAGTGGTCCCGGAATGCCAAGTCTAGGTCCAAGAGGCTTCTAAACAGCTTCTACCCCCAAGCTATAAGACTCCTGAACAGCTAATCAAATGGCTACCCAGACTATTTCCATTTGTATTTATTATGGATCCCCATTACTCTTCCTGGGATTCGACAAAATTAAGGCAGTTATAAAAAATTTAAAACATTACAATACATTCATTACAGAATTCACAACACAGTAACTGTGTGCCCTCAGGCCCATAATCCACTACCACATATCTACAAGACAAAATCCATGTGTACGTGTGTGTACAGTGGATATGCTGTTCCATAAGGTGTATTTTTACCTGCTTTTTAAATCTGATTCTACTGTTTGCATCAGTTACCTGATGTGGAATAGAGTTCCATGTAGTCATGGCTTTATGTCGTACTGTGCGCCTCCCATAGTCTGTTCTGGACTTGGGGACTGTGAAGAGACCTCTGGTAGAATGTCTTGTGGGGTATGCATGGGAGTCCGAGCTGTATGCATGTATTTTAAACAGACAGCTTGGTACACTGAGCTTGTTATCACCCCTTACAAAAACAAGTAATGAGGAAGTCAATCTCTCTTCCACTTTGAGCCATGAGAGATTAACATGCATGTCATTAATGTTAGCTCTCTGTGTACTTTTAAAGGCCAGCCGTGCTGCCCTGTTCTGAGCCAACTGCATTGCCACCCCTCCCCTCTTTTACACTGCTGCTACTCTCTTTTTATTATCTATACACATTCACTTTAATAACTCTACCTACAGTACATATACATATTACCTCAATTACCTCGACTAACCGGTGCCCCCGCACATTGACTACGTACCGGTACCCCTGTATATAACGTCGTTATTGTTATTTTACTGCTGCTCTTTAATTATTTGTTACTTTGATATCTTAAAAAAAAAACGTATCTATCATTTTTACTTAGCAGGTATTTTTCTTAAAACAGCATTGTTGGTTAAGGGCTTGTAGGTAAGCATTTCACTGTAAGGTCTACTACACCTGTTGTATTTGGAGCATGTGACAATAAAAAAATATTTTATTTTATTTTATTTGATGAATACTTTCTGAAGGAGTTGAATTTAGATGTATCCCTATATTCAGTAAGGGAATGGCAGCTTATTGGCATTAGGCAAACCATATACACAATTGCAAATACAACTCAAATGGACGGCAGTTCATCAATATCATATTGCAACCGAACATTGCAAATGCCAAGTGTAATAAACCAAAAATCCCATAGGGTGTGAGCACGTTCCACCATATATTTTTATATGGGAAATGGTTACAAAGTCAGGTGCCAAGGGTGAAATTTTCAATTATTATTTTTTATTTTTTCAAAATGTAAAACCTCATAAAAAGTGCGTTTTGGACCGTTTAAAAAAAATTGTACATATGTAGTAACCGTATGGACATACATTTGTCTTATTTTATTGAGTTTATATATTAGGCCTATGTTTTGTCCATTTGCCATATATGACAAAGGAAGTCGGCTTCCGAACACAAAAGTCAGTGAACCATGTCCAAATGGCATAACAAATGTCCAAATGGCATACATAAGTATTGAAAGTACCAAATCAGGATGTTATGTCCATTTGCCATACATGATCATAGGAAGTCGGCTTCCAAACCCAAAAAGTCAGTTAACCATGTCCAAATGGCATGAGAAATGTCCAAATGGCATATATAAATACTGACCAAATGATATATATCACTATGTTAAGCGCTGAATCAACCTAGAAGGTCTATTTGTCATGTTTGATCAAAGGATGTCATAGGAAGTAAGAATGTCTCATTGATGTTGATTCAGTATGTCCATTTCATAATGGGAAGTCCTTATGGATATGCATTGGCAATGGACACTGTCAATAAAGTGTATGTGTAATTGACACTGTCCAATCACTTGTTGGTGTTGATTTAAGCCTGTCCATTTGGTGATGTTAAATCCCTAATTAAATACATTGGAAATGTACAATTGTACACTGTCCATTTGCAATGTCTTACAATGGGCATTTACCGTCATGAATTGGACATGCTGCAGTATACTAGAGAAATGCCCAATTGACTGGCTCATTGAACTTGGGATGGCCTTGCAGTGATAGTGGTTCCTGTGGCTCGTTGGTGTTGATTTCAGCCTGTCCATTTGGTGATGGAAAATCACTCATTAAATACATTAGAAATGGACAAATTTAAACTGTCATACTGACACCAAACTTATACATACTGACACCATACTCACTTTGTCCAACTCATTTAGAAGACAACTATCACGTATATCAGAGCTGGCCCACAATTCATAGGGCCTTCTGTTAAACCATTTAAAAAACATAAAAAACACAGTTACATTCGAGCTGCGGATCCAGTTATGACATAATGCGTAGGACTAGCTGAGGCAACCCTGAAACCCGAGTTTCGGGTCAATAGGTCATTCGGAGCCCAAGCAGCGACCTTAATTAGTGCAGAAAATGAACTTATTTCGGGGGTTGCTACGGGGTCCCTGGATGAACTATCGGCCAGAAACATCTAGGGCCAGTCTCTATGGGCCGAGGCGGTTTCAATGCACCTAGTCTTGTGATTCTGGGACTTTTCTAAATGTCGCTACTTTAAAAATGAATTGAAGTTATTGCAAATGGACGAGGCTGTTTCTCGGCCTGAGAACCTTCTAGAGCCACACAACTCACCGTGCACTACCAACTGATGCTCTGGAACAGGTTTATACAGTTTCAGAGCTCTAGGTCTGACGGTTATTTGATGGTTCGGACGCAGGTAACTATTGCAGGCTCTGTGTGTCTGTAAGCCCACACGGTGTCACTCCACATTGACTGTGTGTTTGTGTGAGTACAGAAAATCACAGAAAATCACATAAATCACGAAGAGCTCCGAAACCCGGATTCACCTTAACACACCGCAACTGGATCTATAACCTTTTTGAGAAAATAAAACACATTTGTTTAACCATCATCAAACGGACATTGTACGATTTCTCATAAATTACGATAGATAAACGGCTGGTTCTATTATTCCTTACAAAGTAGGTTTATGTACTTTGACATGAAGCGGTCAAATTAGCACTGTATTACCATTTTCAACCTTTAATCCCAGAAAATGGGCATTAACTAAAAGAGCGTTGAGGCCTCAACGCCATCTTGTTTCTGGGCTAAAAGTACATTTGGCAAAACCTGTGCTCACCAAGTTTCGCTTAGAAGTATTTTCCGTCTACGAGAAACGGCCATGTCCATTTGGTGATGTTTTGTCCATTTGCCATAAGCAGCCAGTCGCCATCTGGTGGAATTTTTTGTAATGCGGAAACCAAATGTCCGAGAGACTTTATTTGATGACTTCCCGGACGTCTGGGGCCTGGGGGACGACCTGAGGTCGTCATCCTATTTTAATAACACCCGCGGACGTCTAGTAAGGGACCGTACATTTGCAATATGGAGATCCTTATCTATCATACGGGAAATGCCACTCGCGCCCCTTATGTAGGAACATGTTCTCTCAATATGACTCTGAGGTCAAAATTCTAATTAAGGGCCACACAGTATTTATGGATCGGAGTCTTTTTTCAATTTTTGCCTAAAATGACATACCCAAATCTAACTGCCTGTAGCTCAGGACCTGAAGCAAGGATGTGAAGATGCTTGATACCATTTGAAAGGAAACACATTAAAGTTTGTGGAAATGTGAAATTAAAGTAGGAGAATATAACACGTTTTCCAATAAAATAAAAAAAACATATTTGAAATGCAAGAGAAAGGCCAAAATATAGTGCAGTTTAGGCGCAATTTAGATGTAGTGTGTGTGCAAAGTTTCAGATTGATCCAGTGAAGCATTGCAATACTGGACAATATTTTGTATCAAGTCTGCCCAAATGTGCCAATTGTCAAATTGATACATTTTCAAGTACATAACTATAGAGAACATACAATAATGATATGGCAATACAAAATGTAAGTTTACACACTCCCAGGAATGTCATACATGATGGATCATTAGGTTATGCACTAACTTTCACACATCTAGATGGCCGGCCGGGGTGGGTGTGGAGCCATAGACAGCAGGATTTCAAACTGTAGGACCCAGTTCCTACATTTTAACATAAACATGTATTTTATCAAACAAAACTATGCTACATTTTATCTCTGGGACCCTCAGGAGGACAAATCAGGACGAGATTACTGAATGTAAGTACATTATTTACCTTCAGAGTTGAATGTATCAAACCAGTTGCCGTGATAAAAGTTTTTTGTTGTTGTGCACTCTCCTCAAACAATAGCATTGTATTTTTCACTGTAATAGCTACTGTAAATTGGACAGTGTAATTAGATTAACCTCTTGATGCTACCCATCCCGGATCCGGGATCGTGACTACAGCTCAAGCTCATTAGCATAACGCAAAATGTGAAAAAATATTCTTAGACATATTTAACCTCCACACCTACACAAGTCCAATAGCTCAAATGAAAGATAAACACCTTGTTCATCTACCCAGCAAGTCAGATTTCTAAAATGTTTTACGGCGAAAACATAGCACACATTTATATTAGACCACCACCGAAACAAAATGCAAGCGGCGGCCATTTTGTCCCAGAAAATATAAAATTTAAAAGTAGGATTAAAAAATAAATAATTCACTAACCTTTTGAAAATCTTCATCAGATGACAGTAATATTACATGTTACACAGTACATTTTTTTTTTTCAATAATATGCCATTAATATCCATAAATCTCTGTTTACAATGACGACATTTCAAAAATGCTACTCAAAATGTCCGGAGAAATTATGATAGCTCGGACAGATAACGTCAGATAACAAGCAATAAACATGACTAAATATACATGTTCTACATATAGTTACAAAGATACACTTCTTCTTAATACAACCGCTGTGTTACATTTATTTTTAACGTTACAGAATTCGTTCACTAGTCTATGCTATGAGTCGGCGCTCAGATATTAGCAGTGTCTCCTCTACGTTTGGAGTCCACAGAAACCCAAAATAACCACATAAATATTCCCTTACCGTTGATGTTCTTCGATCAGAAGACGTAGAAGGAGTCATACTTACCCAATACATCGTTTGGTTTCAAGTTGTGCGTCTTTGTATTAGCATATGCTAACAGCTTCAGCTGAAATGCACCCAAAATAACTTCTGCTCCTTCTGGTCCCGCACTCTTGCGCAATCAAACTTCAAAATTACATATTATATGTTGACTAAACTGGTCAAACTAAGTGCAGAATCGAGCAAAATGATGTTTTTATCATGTAAAACAATGATCATCACGAACAAACGAACCGGCTTCAACTGGTGTCTATTGGAAAAGAACGTTCCCCAAATCGGCCGCGCGCAATAGAGTGCATGTATGTGAGAGTGAACCGGGCATTTTCGCCCGCCAAAGGATGAGGGAGCGCGCAATTCAAACAATGAACGTGCCAATTGAAAGCAGACATCGCGCTGAACAAATACATACTGTTCCCAGATCGGTAGCTGCCTGGGAAGGGTGGGGGCGATGACGTCAAAGTTGACCCAACTTTTCTCTTGACAAGAGAGAGTTTGGGAGAAAGGCTGCCCTGAGAGTTCTGCTTTACATACAGACATAATTTAAACGGTTTTAGAAACTTTAGAGTGTTTTCTATTCAATAATTATTATTATATGCATATATTAGCAATTTTGGAAAAAATATTTTCAGTTTACTATGGGCACGCACTTCCTCCAACGGGGGCAGTATTGAGCCATAAGCTCAAGAGGTTAACAAGAATTTAAGCTTTCTGCCCATATAAGACATGTCGATATCCTGGAAAGTGTGCTGTTGCTTACAACGTCATGCTAATCACATTAGCACACGTTAGCTCAACCATCCCGGTATAGGGACACCGATCCCGAAAGGGATGGCTTAAGATAAATGTACTGAAAACCATATTGAATGAAAACTGCACCAGCAAATTGGTAGGCCAACAAGTAAGAGGGTTTTAGCAGTTGAATTACATTCATTTAGTGCGCGCAAGGTAGCCACACCTCTAGAGTGCATTACTCGCCTGCATTAAGTCTGAATAGCAACTACTGAGATATGTGTAGGAAAGTCATGTGTAGGAAAGGCATACATTTCCTAATTCTGAATTGGCCCCAAGTTATGTAGTGCATTATTCCACACAATACTGTCAAGTTCTTCCTTTGTTCTCTCAGTGTTTCTTATGAAACGGGTGGCGCAGTGCTCTAGGGCACTGCATCGCAGCGCTAGCTGTGCCACCGGAGACTCTGGGTTCGCGCCCAGGCTCTGTCGCAGCTGGCCGCGACTGGGAGGTCTGTGGGGCGACGCACAATTGGCCTAGTGTAGTCCGGTTTAGGGAGGGTTTGGTCGGTAGGGATATCCTTGTCTCATCACGCACCAGCGACTCCTGAGGCGGGCCGGGCACAGTGCATGTTAACCAAGGTCGCCAGGTGCACTGTGTTTCCTCTGACACATTGGTGCGGCTGGCATCCGTGTTGGATGCACGCTGTGTTAAGAAGAAGTGCGGCTTGGTTGGGTTGTGTTTTGGAGGACGCATGGCTTTTGACCTTCGCCCATACGGGAGTTGTAGCGATGAGAAAAGATAGTAATTAATAACAATTGGATACCACGAAATTGGGGAGAAAAAGGGGGTAAAAAAGAAAAATAATTAAATAGTCATCCAAACTTTTTAGGTGAAAGAAAAATCAAAGATAATTGGAATGAGTAAAAGAAATAGGATAACTAAATTGTATGGAAAGAATATTAACAGCATCGTACCGCTTTTAAATAATACAGATTAATTCAAAACATAACAGTGTAGAAGTATTTCATGTGTGTTTCATTAATAATGAGCCGGGCCCATTTCATTAGAATACGAACTTTAATCCTCAATACATATAAACCAACTAATGATATTTCTTTGGCTAATAGTACAAGTGAATCTCATTAAACCTCCTCCATTCAGTGTGTCCTGCATGTTAATTAATATGCCTTAGAATCTTGTTGAAATGTGTTCGTTAAAAAAAAAAGTTAATCATTTGGCTTGATTCACAAGTAATCTAATCGTCAGAGGGAAATTGAAAGTCTGACCTATAGCAGCCAAGGAGCATGACGGGCGGTTGTGTTTTGGATTCCCTTTATATGCCTGTACTTGTTGTGAAATCCCAACTATACAGTGGATATATTGTGCTCTAAGGAATATTTACAAGACATAACCTAATGGCTTTCTTTGTCTATTTCACATACAGTACCAGTCAAAAGTTTGGACACACCTACTCAATCAGAGGTTTTTGTTATTTTTTAGTATTCTCTACATTGTAGAATAATAATTAAGACATCAAAACTATGAAATAACACATATGGAATCATGTAGTAACAAAACAGTACTTTATATTTGAGATTCTTCAAAGTAGCCACCCTTTGCCTTGATGACAGCTTTGCACACTCTTGGCATTCTCTTAACCAGCTTCATGAGGAATGCTTTTCCAACTGTTTTGATGGAGTTCCCACATATGCTGAGCACTTGATGGCTGCTTCTCCTTCACTCTGAATTTCAACTAAGCCCAAACCATCTCAATTGGGTTGAGGTCGGGTGATTATGGAGGCCAAGTCATCTGATGCAGCACACCATCACTCTCTTTCTTGGTCAAATAGCCCGAACACAGCCTGGAGCTGTGTTAGGTCATTGTCCTCTTGAAACACAAATGATAGTCCTACTAAGCACAAATCAGATGGGATGGTGTTTCGCTGCAGAATGTTGTGGTAGCCATGCTGTTTAAGTGTACCTGGAATTCTAAATAAATCACAGACAGTTTGACCAGCAAAGCACCCCCACACCATCACCACTCCTCCTCCATGCTTCATGGTGGCAACCCCACATGCGGAGATCATCCATTCACCTACTCTACGTCTCACAAAGGGACGGCGGTTGGAACCAATCATCTCTAATTTGGACTCATCAGACCAAAGGACAGAATTCCACCAGCCTAATGTCTATTGCTTGTGTTTCTTGGCCCAAGCAAGTCTCTTCTTCTTACTGGTGTCCTTTAGGAATTGTTTCTTTGCAGCATTTCGGCCATGAAGGCCTGATTCACGCAGTCTCCTCTGAACAGTTGATGTTGAGATGTGTCTGTTACCTGATCTCTCTGAAGCATTTATTTGGGCTGCAATTTCTGAGGCTGGTAACTCTAATGAACTTATCCTCTGCAGAAGAGGTAACTCTGGGTCTTCCTTTCCTGTGGAGGTCCTCATGAGAACCAGTTTCATCAGAGCGCTTGATGGATTTTGCGACTGCACTTGAAGAAACTTTCAAAGTTCTTAAAATTTTCTCCGGATTGACTGACCTTCATGTCTTAAAGTAATGATGGACTGTCATTTCTCTTTGCTTATTTGAGCTGTTCTTTCCATAATATAGACTTGGTCTTTTACCAAATGTATACCACCTCCACCTTGTTACAACACAAACGCATTAAGAAAGAAAGAAATTCCACAAATTAACGTTTAACAAGGCACACCTGAAATTTGAAATGCATTCCAGTTTACTACCTCATGAAGCTGGTTGGGAGAATATCAAGAGTATGCAAAGCTGTCATCAAGGCAAAGGGTGGCTCTCACGTATACTCCCTCTCCGGCCTCTAGGTCATCAGGCTGCTGATTATCCCGCACACCTGTCACCATCGTCTTGCGCACCTGCGCCTCATGACACTCACCTGGACTCCATCAGCTCCTTGATTATCTTGCCTATATCTGTCACTCCCCTTGGTTCTTTCAGGTGTTATTGACTCTGTTTTCATGCTGGTGCGTTGTTTTTGTTTCGTGTTCAGTGTTTCTTTTATTTATTTAAACACTCACTCCCTGAACTTGTTTCCCGATTCTCAGCTAAATCGTTACAGAATAACAACTCACCTAAGGGAAGCATCAGGGAGTGTTTAATATTTATTTTATTTCTTGCGTCATTTCTGCATATTTGACTTCTGACTTCATGCACCATCTGTTGTAATTGTAAAGCAGGAAGGATGTAGCTGATGGGGTGATGTTAAAACTAGCTAACTAATAGACATGGACCAAGAGCTTCATCTTAGCTTTTGCTTTCCTCAATGCTTACCTCATAGCATGAGAGTTTTTACAGTTGAAAGCAACACCAACTAATGTTTTATGCATTGAGAACAGATGGAGTCAAACACACAAAACTTCTCTCCTTGGCCTTGTACAAACACAGAACAAATTATTACCGTACATGCTTACCCTACAGTTCAGTGCTAATCTGATTTAAATCAAATGATATATTAGTGTGCGAGGTAATACCCTTGAAATACAAACACACGCTTATTCAATATATTAGAGGTGACCTCAATCATCGGAGTGTAGTTGAACAGTGGTATGTCAGGCAGCCAAGCATTTTCAATTTCAACCACATCTGTTTACTCATGGCTAGTGTTTGGATTGTAGCAAATACCCATAGCAAACTTCAGTTAACTGTTCTCATAAACTGGTGTTTACTGTTACATTAGAATTATATAATCCTCTCGCTGTTTAGTTTCCATTGTGAGAAATTAGGAAGCCGTTATAGGACTCCAGCGACATCTAGATTTAATTTCCTCCTTTCCCCTCGCCTCCTCTTGGAAAAAGTCTGCATTCTGTATGTTCACAACAAGCGGGCTCTTATAAGCTCCCAGTTATTTTACTTGGACGGGCTACTGGTGGAGAAGTAATATCATCCTTTCCATGTTCACATCACTTCTTCTTACACAGAGGGGATTTGTTTCATTTATGTAACAGTGAGAGAAACTGGCAGAGCTCCTGAGGGTTGCTACTGTAGTAAAATGGAAGGAGCACCCCAAGAAGTAAGGTGCTTTTAACAGAGAGTGATATAGAAAGAGTGAGATGGAGAGAGAGAGGGGGGGAGGGTGATAGAGAGTGGGGTTGAGTGACGCCAGAGACTGAATGTAAAAAGTGTTAGAAGAAATATCAGAATAGAAGGGTAATCAACACTTTCTCAGATCCTCACAGCTTTTACTAAACAGCTCTACCCTCTGTCAGATGTTACACAGATAAATATTTGATGTAGTTTAAAACACAGTACCATATTAGAGTGTGTAGAAAGGGGAAACAGGAAAGGGGGGAGACCTAGTCCGTTGTAGAACTGAATGCCTTCAACTGAAATGTGTCTTCCGCCTTTAACCAAACCCCTCTGAATCAGAGAAGTGCGTGGGGTTTGCCTTAAATCGACATCCAAGTCATGATGAAATCACAGACACCATCACTCCATATGTAATACATAGTATTTTTTACAGACCTAAAGACATGATTTATGGAGCATACATACCACCCCAACCCCCAACCCACACCTCCACCCCACGGCCCATTGAACACACGCCTACACATGCAAAAGCCAAGAGCAAGATAATAGTGTCTTAATGTTTAATCTTTCCAGGCTTGTTTCAACAGTCAGTACCTCCACAACATCTGCAGCAGTTCAAATGTCCAGGTGTTCAGTGATCATAGTGAATAGTCTGCCTGTGCACCACACAGACATCAATCAGACACTCTTCATAGAAATGATACATCATATCCTGACATTGAGGAGAGGCACTGGATATGATCTGAGCAAATACTGTACATCACACCTGTTCTGCTGCTATTGAACAAAGATTGTGTAAGTCATCACAACCCACTGGGAACACACTGGTTGAATCAACGTTGTTTCCAACTCATTTCAATGAAATTACGTTGAAACAACGTGGAATAGACTTTGAATTGACATCTGTGCCCAGTGGGAATATTCTAGAAGTAAATGTGTGTGTGTGTGTGTGTGTGTGTGTGTGCGTGTGTCTCTTTATCTGCTCATCAACACCGTGCCAAATGTTTCTTTATTCTATATTTTTTTACTGTCTGTTCTTCCACAACAGCACTGCAGGGTAAAGTTATTTTGTGTTTACTACCAGGGAGAGTAAATCGAGAGCAGGTTACATAATCAATCTTTCTCGGTTTTCAAATCATAATATTGAACCAAAGTGTCAGTCTTTCCATTAGCATGATTCATTTCTGCCGTTTTAAGTTTACAATTTCTCTACAAGAACAACATTGATTCCCTCCCTCCCTCCGAGTGTGTGTGTGTGTGTGTGTGTGTGTGTGTGTGTGTGTGTGTGTGTGTGTGTGTGTGTGTGTGTGTGTGTGTGTGTGTGTGTGTGTGTGTGTGTGTGTGTGTGTGTGTGTGCTACCATCTGACACAATTTCCTCCCTATTTTCTTCCATAATTTGAATCTAAAAAAGTTATTAATAAATCTATCTTATTATCACCCACAATGCCCTGTCAGGCTCATACATCATCTCTGCACATCATAATTAATTGCACGCTAACCTATTCTGTTCAATTACGCATTAGGGAATGGACGGGAGGGAGAAAAACATCTTCATCCGTTCATTCCACAGACAGCCAACACACAAATAACATTCATGTGATTATCAATCCTCCAATTAACATTTTATAAATTATACTGTACCTGGTTGGTTTAGTACTTTACCACTGGACAATTACAGATCCTTTTTACTCTTATAAATGTATATAGGAATGGACCTGCACAAATGCCACTTGCCCTTCGATGCTGTACTAATGGAAAAGTGCTTATGCCAGTCGATCTCACCCTAGAGGCTTCCACATTTCCACTGGGTCTCAGTCAAGTCAACAATCCAATAAAATGTGGAATAACATTATGAGAAATGTAATGGTGAAAGAAGTTTGTTACGAATACATCTATCCCATGTAGCCTAAGGAGTGTTCCATAAGCCAAACAGACTTAACTTAAAATCGGAAAACAACCTGGAAATGCTTTTAAGCGGAGAATGTATCTATCGTTCCCAGTTGATGAGTTATTGAAGTTGAAATTGAAAATGTTGGACATTGAGGGGAATTGTTAAAAGTGATACTCTCATGTTTTCCTATGACATCTGTCTACATGTATATTAATACCAACAAGGTATCAACATGTAGGAAACCATAACAGTATAGGACTACAGAGAAAAACAAGCCAAATTCACAATTACAGCCCTCCTGTATTCTACGGTATATCAAATAAGTTATTCCTGATTGTTCGAGCACAATGGTTAACTTGGCAAATAAAGAGGTAGGCCTGAAGAAGTAAACAAGGTGTGGCTGAGTTCTGTCTGTAACTTCAGGTGGGATTTAATTTGCCTAGCAACAGACAGTGAGTGAACACTTCATATACATCTTTCTGAATTGGTGCCAGTGGTTAGGAGACTGGGGAGAAGAAGAGAGGTTTTCAGTGCAATCACCCCAGTGCATTAGACTCAGCCACACAGTGTAGCATTTCTTCAAAATGAGCAACTTCCACCATTAGGCTTGGAAATACTGCCAAGCACTCAATTTGCCCAACAAAGAGGAGAACATTTTGACATAACCATGCCAATTGTTATATGAACAGTGAGAAATATGGTACTGTAAAGTAAAAAAAACTATGGTTGGCTGTGTGGTTTGTACAACAACAACAAAAACATTTTGAATGAGGAAATTGTAAAATGTCCAGCAGTTTCAAGTTCCCAGAACATAGAGTTTGTTTCATGCTAAGCCAGTGGTATCAGAATATAAGTATGGGGTTATGTTTCAAGATGCCGAAACATGCTGGCGTGGTCTGCTGACTGTTATGTTATTTTAGTCTACCATTGGAAATCCACTCCATGAGTAGTTGTATCCCAATTAGATCTAAATGCACCAACGAGACTTTTATTTTACAACCATGTAATGGAATCAATTTGCCACTGTCCTTAGCCTTGTTTTTCTCTGAGTGGACTACAAGATGATTTACTTTAGAGCAGGGATGGGCAACCGCGGCCCTTTAAAGACCCATGGATCAATCCCCCACTCAGTCGGGGTCTCAACTTACTGCTGAGAATTAGTTTAGTAGAATACACAAGGTGCCATTTCGAAATTTGGTTGTGTATCAGCAGTTTTCCTCTTATGTCAGTCACTGACAGTCACTCAATTATCCAATGTCAGCTAACAGTTTTTAGATTGCTAAATTAGTTTAGCAGACAGCTGTCTAAACTTGCAACAATCATGTCGAATTACCGACCAGGGGGCCCCCATGGATTTCGTTAGTCACTCAGATATCAAAAACTACACATTTTTTTCTCCGCCCAATCGCAAAATGACTACAATTGTGTGAAATTAGTTAGAAAATTGCTAAATCTTCTCTCTGCCCCATGGCAAAATGTGCAGAATTGCAGCAAACTTGCTTTACATTGCTACATGTTCTCTCCATCCCATGGCAAAATGTGTATAATTGCAGGAAATTAACTCTAAAACTAAAAAAAGTTCTCACTGCTGTTAAGAGGCGGCAGATAAAATTTGGCTTGGGGCCCCCAAAAGGCTTGTGCCGGCTCTGACTACATGTGTGGGTATGTGGGTACGCAGACCCACGAGCCACTGAACATCACCCTTAGTGATGTTCAGATTTTTTGTTGCCTCTACCCCCATCAAAGTTGCCCATCCCTGGTTTAGAGCAAGGGCTACAAAATGGACGGAGACCCCAAAGGACATGTTCACCTGTGATTTACCATGTTTCACTGCCAAATTACCTTCATGTAAGACACAATTTATGGTTTCTAATATCTATCCTGTAAATTGATGCTTGCACTCCATTTCTGTGGATCCTTGTCACATTTCTTTTAAAGATAACTTCTTAATATTGAGTTGCACACCCTCTTGCCCTCGGAACAGCCTCAATTCTTCGGAGCATGGACTCTACAAGGTGTCGAAAGAGTTCCACAGGGATGCTGGCTGATGTTGACTCCAATGCTTCCCATAGTTGTGTCAAGTTAGCTGGATGTCCTTTGTGTGGTGAACCATTCTTGATACACAAAGGAAACTGTTGAGTGTGAAAAACCTAGCTACTACCATACCCTATTCAAAGCTGGCCAAGCTGGCATTCTACTATATACAGACATTGTTAAGACAAAGCCTTTTAAAATTGTGAGAGGCAACCCGGAGGACTAGAAAGACTACCCCAACATCACATGATATATGTGTGTGTATGTACTGTATGTGCCTGGGTGCCTAAGTAAGTGTGTGACATTCCATCCAGGATCTGATGTCTGACAAGCAAAGTATGGAAATGAGACCTCAAAGATACACCTCAAAGCCATCATGCTCTTCATACATCAGTAGAGAGCAGGGGGAAAGGACCTGAATATGTGTGAGAGAAGATGGATCACACATATTTCTGTTATCTGGACGATAGCAGCTTGTTCTGTGTATATCACTTACTGAATGGAAGATATTCAATGGTTTAGAAAAGTCAAATGGCAATTTAACTTTGATCATACCACATCACTGATTTTCATTTGAATCCATCTTTGATTGCGTCAGATTCATTTCTCTTTCCTGAAATATGAAATAACAAGGTCAGGGTTTCAGTCAGTCCTGTGCTGCTGGTTTCCTCACACAGCCTGGTCTGGCTGCACTTCAATTTACCATCTCATTATTCAAAATGAAAAATGAAATTGGAGCCTGAAGCATTTGTATTTGAACAAAAGAAGGGGAAGCCAGATTATGAATGTTCAAAACCTAATTTCTATTGCAATTCCATTATTCTTCTATTAATCACAGATTCATTCTCTCTGTGCTCTTGAAGTAAAACCTCACTCATACACTATTCATGTCCTCCATTAAAAATAAGAAGAAATTGGCAAGGCTATCTGCTATGTTTAATATATGGAGGATACTTTTTTTTACTGTGATGACTCACAGAAAAATGTGTCAGGGAAACTTGTTATGTTTAAATCAGTACGTATGAAGTCACTCGTTATTTGCCAAACAAGTCAAGTCATTCTGGCAGTTGAAGAAGACAAAAAGACAGCAGATGATTTAAATTGGTCCTCTTTTCTTTCTGTTTTAATCTCAGTGATTGTGACGGAGGGAATGGAGTGTCTTTTTCTTCTTATTCTCTTTTATAGCAAGACTAATATCCATAAAGTGAGATGAGATTTAATGCATATTGATTACTCCAGAGACCCGAGGATCGAGTAGGTGGAGAAATCGCCAATTAAAGAATTTCCATTCTCCATAAACTGCACCTTTTAATAGCTGACAAACACTACACATGTCCACCTCTGGATCGGCTCGGAGTATTGCTTAAATGGAGCAAATTCATCTTCAGAGAAAACCCTTCTAATCCTTCAGAAACCTCCATGCCAAGCATGGGAGTGTGAATATTGCATATTCAGTGCTTTCCTAACAGATGCTATGTTGAAAACATGAAATAAGTAAATACTTGTCCTGTTATACTGAAAGATGAAAGCTACTGATAGATATGTGTATAATAAATGTGTTGTAGAATAAGATTACACTCAAATAGTATATTATCTATACGGTACCATTACAGGGGGGAAATGTTATCTATAATCGGATAGACGAGAGTGTATTTTCCAACATTTCTGTTTGGACACATTTTGTCCATGTATATATTCATAAGCAGTGGAGCATGAAGGTATTCTCATTTGTGTGCAATGAGGCTGACCCTGCATTTGAAGCACGTTAAAATGGGCATACAAATGAAACATTGAAGTATGATTCAGTTTGACTCCAGTTCTGCTATATAGCCTAGTATTGTTATTGGCGCATATAGATTTGCAGGAAGTGTCTTTCTCATTATGATCAGCCAGTCGTTAGTTTGATTAAAAGCCTCATAACCCCTTGAGGCTAACCTTGGCCTACACCACAAAGGGAGGTTGCAGAGTTGTAATATGACGGACAGGGATTTGATCCAATGAGATAAATACTAAACCACACCCCAAACCCACCCATCCACCCACCAGCCATAAAACACAATAACACAGGATGCAAAGCAATTTGTGGTGATCATTTTTGATCCGTGCCAAATGGAGTGAAATAAAAGGAGCCTTTGGACTGGAAAGCCAACAGAAAGAGGAAAGATGCTTAAGACATTGTTTCACCTTGGGTTCAGACCCAGTGTCTAATCATAGCTGTGGGAGGCCAGTTAAGGCCAGGGTATTTCAGGCCTGGAGAGACAATGTTCTGTTTTAACTATGCTCTGCTCTACATGAATCATATTCCCTATGTGGGTTGTCAGCCATTACAGAACAGGATGAATGCATTTCATAGTCAACCGCTATACAGTACTGCTCCACCAGCCCTGTTTGCTTTAGAAAGATCCACAGAATAATCAAATCGGCCCGAAAAGTTGGGGGAAAAACACTCCTTGTGCTCTTTTACAGTCTGTAAAATATAGCAACAGAATATATGGGTATTCAAATGTAAATGTAATTGAGCCCATTAACCTGTGAGCTACAGTATTTTAGTCGGCTTGTTTGTCTGTTTTTCACTATATTTCCACTTATGGATCTGACATGTAATAATAGATAAATGCCGAGGTTAGAGAGAGGGGAGGACACAACATTTTCAACCCTCGTCACATTTGGCACGGTCCCATTAAAGTGTTGCTTATGCATATATCTGTTCCATCAGAAGCTATAAAGAGAGGGTGGGGGATGGTGGCTTTGTGGAGGAAGGGGGGGGGAGTAGAAGGGTAGGAAAGGAGAGGGTTGTTCTGTGAAGCACACAACCTCATTATTCAGTCTATAGAACACACATCCACTCCATTGTTCTGTCAAATCAGCCCCAAACTGCCTGCCTAGCTGGGGTCTAGGCCCAACACAGAGAGCTGCTGTAGTAGAAAACTGGTATCCAGATCTACAAAACAGGAATAATGCCATTTTGTTTTTTTAATGCTCTTCATTTTGAAGCATAATCATCATACCTGTTTTTAACTACCATCACAAAAGAGGGAAATGTAACTTAACAATCTTAACTGTTTTAGAGATATCGGAGACAAAGGAGTCATTTATACCAGTAGAAAGAGACATTCACCTCAAATTAAATATATTGGTTTCATTTCCCTTACTCCCTTGAAGCGGCCATGTTAGGAGAGAAAAAAAGAGAAGTGTAAGAGGTGTGATAGTGAGGAATGTGTTGGGAGGAGTACCTGCTCTGGCCGCCCTGGCTGCTGCTACATGGTGAATCATTGTCAGAAATGTAAACTGATTTCATCACCCGGAGACTGACTGAGACTGGAATAGATGGCTTGTTTTTGCTCCAGCATGTCTGCTTGGCAAGCGCTCGTTCTGCCTTCCTTGAAGTGTGTGTTTCAGGACATTTCTGACACAGACATGGAGAGGCCTGCTAGTGTCGCTCATACCCACCAGGAATTCATTTAAATATGCTTTAACTATTCTTTAGCAGCAGCATCAATCATGAGGGATATGACAGGACCCTTTGTTCCAGACACAGGGTGTAAACACAGCTGCAGAGGCCTGGAGAACACTACTTCCCCTCCCTTATCTAACCACCACACCTGTCTGTCCTGTTCCACACACTACATCAAAACATCATCTACAGCTCTGATTATCCCAATGACACAAATGGAATAATCTATCTATCTATCTATCTATCTATCTATCTATCTATCTATCTATCTATCTATCTATCTATCTATCTATCTATCTATCTATCTATCTATCTATCTATCTATCTATCTATCTATCTATCTATCTATCTATCTATCTATCTATCTATCTATCTATCTATCTATCTCTCTCTCTCTCTCTCTCTCTCCATCCTGTTCATTCTCTTATTGTTAGCAATGATTTACTCTGAATGTCTTCCATTATTTAATATGTAGTATTTGCATTGAATGTTGCATGTCTCTAGAGATATTTCCTATGATATAAAGTAAATAGTATCACAGCTAGATAGCAAGGTAAACATTGACTTGTCAGAAGTCAAAGCACCACACTGTGATATGATGGTCTTTGACACAATTACTTGAGGTCAGATGAGCTGATGTTCTAACAACCTTCATTCCAAATGACAGCTGAACTACTTCACTGACAGACAAACAGACATTCAGACACAAACAGACATTCTACTCTAAGCTCTCAACTTTACAGTGTCTTCTGAAAGTATTCATGCCCCTTGACTTATTCTATATTTTGTTGTGTTACAGTCTGAATTCAAAATGGATTTTTTTTTTTAAAGTCTCACCCATCTACACACAATACCCCATAATGACGTTTTTGCAAATTCATTCTAAACGAAATACATAAATATCTAATTTATATAATTATTCTGACCACTAAGTCAATACTTTGCACAAGCACCTTTGACAGCAATTACAGCTGTGAGTCTTTCTGGGTAAGTCTAAGATCTTTCCACACCTGGAATGTGCAGCATTTTTTAAATTTAACTATGCAAGTCAGTTAACAATGACAGCCTATCCCATCCAAAGATGGGCCAATTGTGCGCCGCCCTATGGGACTCCCAATCACAGCAGGATGTGATGCAGCCTGGATTCAAACCAGGGACTGCAGTGACGCCTCTTACACTGAGATGCAGTGACTTAGACCGCTGCGCCACTGGGAGCCCAACATCAGCCCATTATTATTTTCAAAAGTCTTCAAGCTTTTTCAAATGGTTTGTTGATCATTACTACACAACCATTTTCAGGTCTTCCCATAGATTTTCAAAACTGTAACTTGGCCACTCAGAAACAATCACTGTCTTCTTGGTAAGTAACTCCAGTGTAGATTTGACCTGTGTTTTGGTTACTGCTGAAAGATGAATTCATCTCCCAGTGTCAGGTGGAAAGCAGACTGAACCAGATTTTCCTCTAGGATTTTGCCTGTGCTTAGCTCCATTCCATTTATTTTTGTCATGAAAAACTCCCCAGTCCTTTGCGATTACAAGCATACCCATAACATGATGCAGCCACCACAATGCTTGGAAATATGGAAAGTGCTAGTCAGTAATGTGTTGTATTGGATTTGCCCCAAGCATAACACTTTGTATCAGGACAAAAAGTTCATTGATTTACCACATTCTTTGCAGTATTACTTTAGTGCCTTGTTGCAAACAGGATTCATGTTTTGGAATATTTTATTCTGTACAGGCTTCCTTCTTTTCACTGGTCAATTAGGTTAGTATTGTGGAGGAACTACAATGTTGTTGATTCATCCTCAGTTTTCTCCTATCACAGCCATTAAATGCAGTAACTGCTTAAAGTCACCGTTGGCCTCATGGTGAAATCCCTGGGCGCTTTCCTTCCTCTCTGGCAACTGAGTTATGAAGGACGCCTGTATCTTTGTAGTGACTGGGTATATTGATACACCATCCAATAACTTCGCCATGCTCAAAGGGATATTCAATTACATTTTTATTTTTTTGTCATCTACCAATAGGTGCCCTATTTTTGCGAGGCATTGGGAAAACCTCTCTGGTCTTTGTAGTTCAATCTGTGTTTGAAATTCACTGCTTGACTGAGGGACCTTAGAGATAATTGTATGTGTGGGGTACAGAGATAAGTTAAACATTATTATTGCACACAGAGTGAGTCCATACAACTTATTATGTGACTTGTTTAGCAAATTTGTTCACCTTAACTTATTTAGAAGGGGTTGAAAGGGGTTGAATACTTATTGACATTTCAGCTTTTCATTTTTAATTCATTTGTTAAAATTTCACAAACATTAATTCCACTTTGACATTATGGGATATTGTATGTAGGCCACTGACAAAAAAGCTACATTTAATACATTTTTAATTCAGGCTGTAACACAACAACATGTGGAAAAAGTCAAAGACGAATACTTTCTGAAGGCGCTGTATCTGTGATAATATCTACTGTGCAGCGTTTTTATGCAATGCTCTGGTATTGGAGAAAAATGCCTTTGCTAATAAGAGTCTTTTGAACTATGACCAATAGAGTATTGGTTGACCTTAACATTCTGCACTGATGAAATGGACCAAATGGTCTCATATTTAATCTGGTCTAATAAAGCCTGTCAAACTGGGGTTGCACAGTTAAATGGGCCTGAAGTTGATTATTGCCATTACCCAATTAAATCAGAATTTGATCATTTAAAGCTAAGAGAAGCTGAATTGGCAGCACACAGTTATTTTTAAGAGGTAACTGAGGCGTTCATGATTCTCTGTTTAGCACAGCAAAAACGCATAATCTGCTAAAGACCCAACCAAAAGGGAACAGTGAAAAGTGAAGGACAACAGAAATCTCATTAACAACAATCCTTAGTATTTAACCAGCTGACTGGTCAGCCAAGAGTACATCACCACTGCCCAAATAAAGCCCCTGTGAAGTAAATCAATGTGGGCCTCTGGTACATGACCCGGTTGACTTTGAGGAGCTAATGCATTGATGTTGGTATGGAGAGTACTAGAGTGAAGAAAATTCTATTGTGAAACAGCAGATTAGTCGGAAGTGTTGTAGGTGGGGGTGGGGGTTAATTCAGAACAGAAGCACCTGGGTGAGAGAGAGAGAGGCCTCACCCCTGGGTTTAGCTAGCTACACAATCAGCCGTCTATGACCTCTGTGATGTGGGTTTAGTTGTATTCTCCAGATGCAGGTGTAACGCCAGTGGTGCCCTTTTCTGCTTTGTTTGGAAAGCATCATTTTCAGATCAGTGTTGGCTACAGCACCCAGCAAACAAGGGAATGAAAAATAGCTTGTAATGTACTAACCTTTCCCCTGGTAATACCATCCACCATTATAGACTATAGCCATATAGTACTCTGCACTCATGCAAGTACATGCAAGTACATGTGATACTACGCTTGTACCCCGGACAAAGCTATTGTGTACTAACTGTATGCCTACCAAAATGTGTACTTCTCCAGTCAATATTTTCTGTTTTATGAAGAGTTACCCACAGCAAATAACTGTCAATCTTTATTTATTGGACAAAACTTATAGTAGATATCAGGATTACACTCGGAGTTCAGTCTAGCACAACAACATAATGACTAGTGTCTTAAGGGACATATTTGAGGGCAGAAAAGCCAGACCATTATAAACTTGCAGTAATTACAAAGACTATTCCCAAGGTCCAATATAAGGATGATAGCATGTTATGATTGTTGTTTTCCTTTTCCACACAGGTGGCTGCAGACATAAACACTGTACCTCTGGGGGATATGGTCTATCAGATGCAAATCATTTCACCGGATGAGATCTAATAACGTGCACACATACCTTCCTGTTTAATTTGATAAGTGTCCAGACACACGCACGGCCGCACGCAAACACGCTACTGCCTGCACGCGCACACACACACACAAACAAAGTGCAACGAAACACACCGTGGCACGTCCAGCTGTCCTGAAAGTAACGAAGTGCAACCTTAAGACATCTTTATATAAAATACTGTGTCTCACTGTTTTCACACAGGGAGGTTTGTGGAGCTGCCGTCGGCTGCCATCTTTAACCCCACCACATGACAGGTACAGGAAAGGAAGTATAGAATAGTTGCCTCAGATGACTCCTCATGTGGGGTGAAATATGTCGTCATCAGCCATTGTTCGGCATCTTTTTGTGTCTTTTTTGTGTGTTTTTTTATGATAAAAATAGTCCGTCTGTCTGGTGAATGTTTGTTTCTGATCTTGAACGTCATACATTACTCACCTATGCTCTTTGACCTTTTCCCTTAATACTGCGCACTACGTTGGGAGCGCAGTCATCAGATTACTGATAGCACATGGTGATATTATTAACACATGTCCCCCAGCCCAGTGAACCCATAACCCATCAGATAAAACAAACCACAACCAGCTACCTAATGAGAAACTGTTTCCGTCAGCCATTATTTCAGGAAGATGGAATTCTGTGGCAAATCAGGCCCAATCATCTAATCCATAAACTATGTTGCTTATTGTAATTCTGCATGAATAAATAAGCCTTTTACCAGCCTGATGGAATTCTCATACACACTGCACTCTAGTGGCAATACAGATATTATTCAGAGTCATTCAACAGCCTGCTCTCACTGATGGCATATGGCACTTTAGACAACCAATGCCATATGGACACATATGGCCGGTGTTTTCAGACATAATGACTACAAACCATATGTAGGGTCATTTCTGACAGCCAGAGTGCATTTGTTTCCTCTAAAGGAGAAAACAATTCTGGGAAATGTGGCTTCATATCACACAATGTTTTACAAATCTGTGCTGGCTCATGTAGTGGAGAGAAAGAGAATAGATATATGCAGATTAAACTAAGAGATTAAATGAAAATTCCATGTGTGCCTACATCACCTACACAGTCCTCACATGTGAATGGCCATTACATCTGGAGAGAAACATAATGGAGATGTATTCTAATCCTCTTTCTAATGCTTTGAGGAACTACACATTTACATTCTGAGAATGTTGTGGTAATATTAGGTAAAAACCGAAATATTACATTTCTAAATGCTCATGAAATGTTCTGAGGACCTCCAAGATGAGTTCAAATGTATATTGCGTGAACATCAATAGGATATTATGCAAAAACTATAACAAATATGATAAGAATGTCCTAAAAAACTGGTATATTTGGAAACTCTGGAACAATGTGCAACATTTTGGGAATGTTCTGTGCAACTGTCAATACCACAAGAATATTCTTGCAATATCCCAGACAACACCCATAACGTAATGAAATGTTCAGCAGCACTGGACAGTTTGAGTGTTTTGGGAACATATCTCTTGTCATGTCCCCACAATGTCACCACAACCTAAGGAAATGTGTTAGGAACTTTTAAAGAACATACAAATGTGTTCTGGTAGTGTTCATGCAACATCGGGCAAATGTTATTTGCAACATAATAGAAACATTGTAATAATCAGCACAACTGGACAGGTTTTGTGTTTTGGAAACATTGTGTGATGTCCCTACAATTTTTTTATTTTCTTTATTTCACCTTTATTTAACCAGGTAGGCCAGTTGAGTGCAAGTTCTCATTTACAACTGCACCTGGCCAAGATAAAGCAAAACAGTGCGACACAAACAACACATAGTTACACATGGGATACACAAACGTACAGTCAATAACACAATAGAAAATGTATATACAGTGTGTGCAAATGAGGTAAGATTAGAGAGGTAAGGCAAATAAATAGACCATAGTGGTGAAGTACTTACAATTTAGCAATTAACACTGGAGTGAGAGATGTGCAGAAGAGGATGTGCAAGTAGAGATACTGGGGTGCAAAGGAGAAAAAAAAATGTCCCACCAGACTGTTTGCACGACACATTGAAACATTCTGGGAACCACTAAAGAACAGACTAAATGTTTTCTGGGAACGTTCTTGTAACATCAGGTGAATGTTTTTACACATTGTTTAATCATCCGCACAACAGGACCGTTTTTTTGTGTTTTGGGAACATATGTTTTGTGATGTCCCCACCAGACTGTTCCCACAACCTAAAGTAACATTCTGGGAACCTTTAAAGAATAGACTAAATGTGTTCTAGAAATGTTCTTGCAAACATTGTATAATCATCAGCACGATTGGACAGCTTTTCTGGATTGAGAACATTTGCCACAACATAACAAATGTTCTTGGAACTTTCACATTTTGGTTTACTGTGACCATATTACTGGTACATTGTGTTATTACATTACCTGGAAACCTAATAACAACTTTTGGGGAATATTCTGTGGTGGTTGTTATAGATGTTTTGCACAACATCTTAGTGAATGATATTTCATAAAATAAAAAAAGGAGCTAAAGCTAATGTTCTGGGAATGTTCACGGTTTGTGGGTATACGGGACTTACACACCAGAAACCCTGTGTTTCTCATGGTTGTTCCAAACATTCTGAAGTGTTGTGTAAATGTATTCTTCAAGGACATTGCATGTTGCTTGCTCTTTGCAGTTTGGTTATGAGAGTATAAAGATAGATACACCTTATTCTCTCTCTCTCTCTCTCTCTCTGTTTCTCTTCTCTCTGCCCATTCTTACGAGGCTGGTACTGCTTCAGGCTTGAAACTCAATTTCTCAGCCCTTGAATAGACAGTGATTGCACAGAGCTAACTCAATTGTGGAGATAGGGCAACACAGAGCTCTTGAATAGATTGGGGCCTTGGCTTTAATACAACATCACTCATGTAATACGCAAACACATTGCGATTCCATTTCATCCACAATACTTACAAATGGGAGGTTTTAAAAGCAAACCACACTCATTATATGGAGAGAAAAAAATCCCATGAATATTTTTAGTAGACAGATAAGGTATTTATTTATGTACAGTTGCACATTCAATCAGGCAATGTTGGCCTGGGTTGTTCTATTATAGCCTTGTTATTTTTATTTGGCATGTTTTGCGTTAGTCAAAGTGCCCAGAGCAAAAACACGATGAAAACAACCAATGAAAAATAAACACCTTTTGATAACCATTGTTGCCATTTTCTCCATTTAAATAATTAGTATATATTTGACTTATGTTGGGGGAGAACCTATCCTCGGCTCTACAGTGACATGCTTCATTTATTTGCAATTACCGGTTTATTGTGAATAGTGTATATTGATGGCGAACAGAAATTCTGACATTCCTATAAACAACGTGAGTAAAGAACAACTAGAGTGACACATAGCCTACCATAAGATGTTCACAGATCTATGGCCAGTGTAATCACATGGACATGTTGGTTCAGTCACTGACTACCTTTCAGGAAATGTTGTGTTTTAAACATGCACATTAAGCATTTCATACTGAAAAATATTGTCATCAAAGCTACTGTCTGGTCATCATGTCGCTAACAAAGCTGACAATAGAGAGGAAATAACAAAACTCAGAAACTGCATCCATTATTGGTCATGATAACCATTAACCTACTGTATAACAATCTTATTGTATAGGACCACTGAGCTTCAGTCCTTATTTAGCGGCCATTATAGTAACAACATGTTGCAAGAAAAGCATTCCAATTCCTATTAATGTATTCCACTCTACATTACTGACCTGGTGTGACTGATACCAACAATAAGCAATGAAGAGTCATAATGAAGTAAAGGATTAGAATCCAAATCCAGATTAAATGTATCCTTTTCTCAGAATTACATTAACTGTGTACGATTTGTTTGCCATATATTGTGAACATTATTTTGTATTCCTGTTGTAAAATACTGTTTGATATTGTGGAAGAACCATATTATTATTAATCTGTGGATAATCTCAGGATCAAATAGAATTTGCAAATTGGCGAGAGATGAAAATGAGATGATTGGCCATAACTTGAAGATGTATTTTGTTGTTGTAGCTTGTTACTGTCTCAAAGCAGCGTGGGCTGTGCAGTGCTGCGGAGCTCAGCTAGGTAATATTTCAACCTTAATTACCTCTCCGGTTTGCCTCATCAAGTTAGGGGTTCAATGAAGACAGAGATTGTTCCATCGGAGGAGAACCTTTAAAGCCACAAACAGGAACCTCTCTCTCTCCCTCTCTCTCTCTCTCTCTCCCTGCCTGCCTGCCTGCCTGCCTGCCTGCCTGCCAGCCTGCCTGCCTGCCTGCCACTATCATGGAATTTTAACATGAAGAGGTGTTTCATTGAATACCATTTAGTCTAAGAACTCAAATACCTCATTGTAATATATAGCTGAGCCAAGGCCTCGAAACTTCAGATAATGTAGATAGGCAGAACAGAACTACAGTACAAGGTTGCAATTTGGATTAAACTGGAGAAACAACTGTGTGTTTGCCGGTGTACTTTCAGTTTTATGTTGTAAATGCCAGTTGCTCTCCTGTTTATTGGGTATTATTTTTTGTTTTATGGAGCAATTTCCTCCATCCTGGCCCAGTGATAGTGGTCTGCCTCTCCAATACTATAGCAGGCAGCGGTGTGTGGAGAGAGAGAGAGACTCGAGGTAGCTAGCTGTCTTTAGCATTGCGCTTTACACGTTGTAGCAGAATAATAAGCACCAGTACACAAAGAGAGAGAGAGAGAGAGAGAGAGAGAGAGAGAGAGAGAGACAAGCTGATGAACACACAGCATGAAGGGTGATTATGGAGTGTTAACCTAATGATTGGCGATGAGAAGCTGTTCCCGCCACTAGAGTGGATTCATTTCACTGTCACTACAGCTTAATGGCTCCTTTTAAGGAAGATGAAATCTAGTCACCAGGGAACATCTTGCTGGAGGACTGCAGGTAGCTTTCCTAGCCTAATCCATTTGATCTCTAATCCTTGTTATAACAATATCCCAATGCTTATGGAACTAGACATACATTTACATACATACAGTGGGGCAAAATAGTATTTAGTCAGCCACCAATTGTGCAAGTTCTCCCACTTAAAAAGATGAGAGAGGCCTGTAATTTTCATCATAGGTACACTTCAACTATGACAGACAAAATGAGGAAATGAAATCCAGAAAATCACATTGTAGGATTTTTAATGAATTTATTTGCAAATTATGGTGGAAAATAAGTATTATAAGTAAGTATAAGTATGATTCTCAATCAGAGACAACTAATGACACCTGCCTCTGATTGAGAACCATACTAGGCCAAAACATAGAAATACCCAAATCATAGAAAAACAAACATAGACTGCCCACCCCAACTCACGCCCTGACCATACTAAATAATGACAAAACAAAGGAAATAAAGGTCAGAACGTGACATCTACACTGGTAACTGCTTAATAAAATCCATCATATACTCCATATATGATGCCTTATAATCCTGCTACATTAATAATTGCCTCCATACTGCTCTGTGTACCTACAATGTGAGGGAATCTGTCCACACTAATTACACAGAATAGCTGCACTCTATCTTGAAGCGGCAATAACACTCAGATCCCAAAACACAGGCAGCACAATATATAATACATTATTTACAGTAATTACAAGTATTGATCTCTTTTTATTTAATCATTCATATGATGGAAGGAGGACAAAAATAGCTGCTGCTGCTGCTCACATAGAAGCATGAACACCTTTGCCCTGATATGCTAGCTTGGAGTCCTCCTCTCTCTCTGTTTGAAGTATTGGGCTTTTCAGGAGTACATCAGGTGATCAAAGCCACTGAGATGGAAGGAGGGGGGAAGATATCTGTGGATGAATGGAGGAATTCCTATAAAGGGGATTAGCTAAATTCCTACAGTATCACAGGGCCAGAGGGAGAAGGTACTGGTTCTCTGTACTCCAATGTTACTGTAATAGCTACCTCCACGTCTACAAGACAAGAGCCACCTTGATTCCTACATTAAATCTTTTACCAAATGGCAAGTTATAGCTCTGATAGATAGACTCTTGATCACAACATGACATATTCTACTACTGAAGGGGGAATTCTGTCAAGTGACATTGGAGTATAGTCCGTTTCGAGGTGCAGATTAATGGTCATTGATAGGTTTCACACACAAAGTGGTAAACCTGTCACACACACACACACACACACACACACACACGCACACAGACACACACACACAGGCCTCCACTCGTTGATTGGGCCAGAGACATGTATCCTAGACAGCTGGGCCAACTTTAGAATTTTCAATATTGTTCTAATTCTACACATTCAGTCAGAGAGAGAGGGGAGAGAGAGGGGGGAGAGAGAGAGAGAGAGAGAGAGAGAGAGAGAGAGAGAGAGAGATGTGCGTCATGTGTGTATGTGGAATTAGTAAGATATTGGTTGACACACAGGTCAGTTATCGGCACTCATAGTAACGCATTTGACAGCTAGGTCGACAGGTTATACGGTTTAGAGCCGCTACAGGTTCACAGTGTCCTCATCTATGTGCAGCTATTAATCTGAGTTTCCAAGTTCAGAGGCCATTTTCACCACACAAATCTCAAGCCATGCTCTGTGGCTCTAGTGAGCGATGAGGAACAACATGTTTTGAGATGAATGATGGAAACATTATGTGCAGACATCACCAATCGATAGCAGTAGAGAGTTCTTATACTATAAGAGTTAGAAATATGGACACAGAACTAAATATGACGTCTAAATATGAGAGATTTTATGTAGCCTGTTTCAACTCCAATGTTAACATTTTGTCTAAACATAATAAATGTTTTAGAGGCCAAAGCTGAGGCCCAATTGCACTTGAAATATTGCATACTTTTCTATCTATAATATAATGAAGCAGTCATTTATATAAGAAACAGTAATAATTTATTTCAGCCTTTAATAGCTATACATCACTAGCAGGGTATACCTGTATATTTAACATTTCAGAAGGAGGGAGAAGGAAAAAAATACATCTGTAATGATTTGTTCTTAGCATCATTTTAATTATGGATTACCCCCTACATGATCGATTTGAAGAAAGCCTAGTAATACAAGTTGTACATTCTACTGTATTAAATATTTGATATCCATTAAATTTTCATGATTAATGTCCTGGAAAGAATTTCTCTAAGCCCATTGGTTTTATTGCTGTCTAAATTAAGGGTTTTATTCTCTTATAGTGAGAGATATAGCCATATATTGCACCAATGTTTTGCCTGCTCTGAGAAATGGAGCAATATTATATTGATTGTGAGAGAATTTGATATGGAGAGAAAACCTTCCTCAAAAGAAAGAACTTGAAAATGGTCTGTTTCATAAGCCGTAGAAGAGGACATTCTCATGTGACCAAATGGTACAATAATATCACAACTGTTTAAAGAACAACTAATGATTAAACAATATTACTCTTGACTGCCTTGGAGATTCTGTAATAATCAGAGTACCAGTATTTACTGTAATTGTTTTTTAATACCCCTTTGTAATGTCTTCTAACATAACTATCACTGTTAGAGCAACTTGCAAACATACTGTGCAACTGATAACTGAATTCAACATGTTTTGTAAAACTCTTGTACACTTACACTGTAACCTTGCATAATTCAGCATTACAATCCTGTCATTCTTTCTACCATTCATACAACACAACAAGAAATGATCACTGAAAAACAAACGCTGTATTCAAACAAGGTCAAACATACCCTCGTAAAACTGACTATCCTATCGATCCTCGACTTGGGCGATGTCATTTACAAAATAGCTTCCAATACTCTACTCAGCAAACTGGATGCAGTCTATCACAGTGCCATCCGTTTTGTCACCAAAGCCCCTTCTACCACCCACCACTGAGACCTGTATGCTCTAGTCGGCTGGCCCTCGCTACATATTCGTCGCCAGACCACTGGCTCCAGGTCATCTATAAGTCTTTGCTAGGTAAAGCTCCGCCTTATCTCAGCTCACTGGTCACGATAACAACACCCACCCGTAGCACACGCTCCAGTAGGTATATCTCACTGGTCATCCCCAAAGCCAACACCTCCTTTGGCCACCTTTTCTTCCAGTTCCCCTGCTGCCAATGACTGGAACGAATTGCAAAAATCGCTGAAGCTGGAGACTTATTTCCCTCACTAAATTTAAACATCAGCTCTCCAAGCAGCTAACCAATCGCTGCAGCTGTACATAGACCATCTGTAAATATCCCACCCAATCTACCTACCGCATCCCCATATGGTTTTTATTTAGTGTTCTGCTCTTTTGCACACCAGTATTTCTACTTGCACATCACCATCTGCTCATCTATCAGTCCAGTGTTAATTTGCTAAATTGTAATTACTTCGCTACTATGGCCTATTTACTGCCTTACCTCCTCACACCATTTGCACACACTGTATATTGACTGTACACTTGTTTATTCCATGTGTAACTCTGTGTTGTTGTTTGTGTCGCACTGCTTTGCTTTATCCTGGCCAGGTCACAGTTGTAAATAAGAACTTGTTCTCAACTAGCTTACTTGGTTAAATAAAGGTGAAATCTTTTTTTTAAAAGGTGATTTTTGTGTAAAAAGTTATTCTAACCTTTAGGCTTATTTCTACCAATAATACACAACTGCATAGGATGAGAAGGTTTGCTGAGAGAAAAATGTCACATCATCTTTTGGCCTCTGCATCTCAGGTTCTCTGACAAAATATTTCTCTCACAAGCAGCACTGACAAATAAATAGCATTTTCATGTTGTTTGATTGAAAGGGGTGGAGAGGGACGAAAATGCTATTTAAGAAAATCTTACTCTGCTACATTTACGGCTTGCGAGGGATTTCTCTCCAGATTCCTTTTTTGTTATGACTCCCGTGACACTATGCAACGTTTTCATGCAAGTTTATTATTATCAATAAATCAAATACACTGCGTATACAAACACACCTTCCTAATATCGAGTTGCACCCCAGAAAATCATCAATTCGTCGGGGCACGGACACTACAAGGTGTCGAAAGCGTTCCACAGGGATGCTTCATAACTCCAATGCTTGCTTCCTACAGTTGTGTGAAGTTGCCTGGATTCCTTTGGGTGGTGGACCATTCCTGATACACACTGGAAACTGTTGAGTGTGAAAAACCCAGCAGCGATGCAGTTCTAGACACAAACTGGTGTGCCTGGCAACCCCCCCCAAAATGTTTGCAGTTCTTAATATGATAACTGATGATCAATGGGCCCACCCGGTCAGTAATTTCAACATGCTTACTACAAGTTTAGATAGCTGGCTGCTAGACTAACTTACCACTCCCCCAAAAAAATGCTGGCATGGGCTAATTGAGTGAATGTTGATGCACAACCAAATTTATAAATTGCACCTTGTAAGTTGAGACCCCAACTGAGTTCCGTGAGCCTACAAAGGAGGCTGCAGGCCGCTAGTTGCCCTGTAACAAGTGACATCAATAAGGGATCATAGCTTTCATGTGGATTCATCTGGTCAGTCTATGTCATGGAAAGAGCAGGTTTTGTATAATCAGTGTATATTCCATCTTTCATAATCAGATCATCCATTCCCTACCATAACACCTTTTCTGCAATGTTTTCTCTCCTTTGCAGATAGTATTAAACAATGCCCTAAGTGTACAAGGCTGTCTGAACGGGAATGATTTATTACAAAGAGAGAAGTCTTTGCGTCGGTTTGCAGAGCTCTGCAGTGCAAAATAACCTCATTTATAATCCATATTGCTACGACTGGTTCACTTAATATTCCTGTCAGCAGCTCTACCGGCATGCCTTCTGTTGAGTTCAGCTGCAATAAAGCCAGTGCCTTTGAGAAGTGTATAAACAATATTAAACACATTTCATCAGAATACCGTAATGCACCAAGAACACCTCTGATACAAAGAAGCAGGTCAAGTGTTACCACAAAGACTATTGTATGACAGACAGTAGGGGTTTGCATCCTTTAGATGCATGCAGGCTCTATCAGTGTTGGGCTATTATTACAATAGCAACATGAGAGAATGTTGCCTGCTATTGTGACACATGTATAAATCATAAGCTGATAAGATTTTAAAGCGCATTAAACTCTTAAGGATCGTACCCTTTTTAGAACCCAGTTCCCACATTTGAATATAAAAATGTATTTTATCAAACAAAACGATGATACATTTTTATCTCTGGGAACCTCAGTATGACAAATCAGAGCAAGATTACTGAACGTAAGTACCTTATTTCTCTTCAGAGGTGAATGTATCAAACCAAGTGCCATGATAAAAGTGCTTTGTTGTTGTGCACTCTCCTCAAACAATAGCATTGTATTGTTTCACTGCAATGGCTACTGTAAATTGGAATGTGCAGTTAGATTAACTAGAATTGAAGTTTTCTGCACATATAACACATGTCTATGTCCTGGAAAATTGGATGTTACTTACAACATCATTCTAGTCACATTAGCGCACGTTAGCAACAACTGTCCCTTTATAGGGACACCGATCCCATAGAGGTTTTAACCTCTTAGAGCTACCCCCTACTTTTTTCAATTTCCGCCTGAAGACATACCCAAATCTAACTGACTGTAGCTCAGGCACAGAACCAAGATTATGCACCATTTGAAAGAAAACACTCTGAAGTTTGTGTAAATGTGAATTGAATGTAGGATAATATAACACAATAGATCTGGTTTAGATAATACAATGAAAAAAAACATACATTTGTTTTTTTATTGTTGTATCATCATCTTTAAAATGAACAAGATAAAACAAACATTCAGATAGGATGATGGGGACAATTTCAGTGAAAAACACAAGAGGGCAAAAGTACTTGTGCAAAGTTTCAGAATGATAACTTCCAAAATGAGTGTGCTACATGACATTTATCATGAAGTCATCCAGGTGTCCCACACAAGTAGCCCAAATGTACCCAAGGGGCCAAATTGGTGAAGGTATACATTTTGAAACAAATAACTATATACAAAATGCCAAAATGGTATTCTAACACACTCCCCTAAAAAATGGAGAGAAAAATATGGGGGAAAAAATAAGAAAAAAATATATACATTTACAAAATAAGATGGGTAACTATTTACACACTTTCAATATTTGAAAGACCCTCAGTCCTCTATCAAATCAAATGTATTTATATAGCCCTTCGTACATCAGCTAATATCTCAAAGTGCTGTACAGAAACCCAGCCTAAAACCCCAAACAGCAAGCAATGCAGGTGTAGAAGCACGGTGGCTAGGAAAAACTCCCTAGAAAGGCCAAAACCTAGGAAGATACCTAGAGAGGAACCAGGCTATGAGGGGTGGCCAGTCCTCTTCTGGCTGTGCCGGGTGGAGATTATAACAGAACATGGCCAAGATTTTCAAATGTTCATAGATGACCAGCAGGGTCAAATAATAATAATCAAAGTAGTTGTAGAGGATGTAACAGGACAGCACCTCAATAGTAAATATGAACAGTTTAGGGTTCCATAGCCACAGGCAGAACAGTTGAAACTGGAACAGCAGCAAGGCCAGGTGGACTGGGGACAGCAAGGAGTTATCATGCCAGGTAGTCCTGACGCATGGTCCTAGGGCTCAGGTCCTCAGAGAGAGAAAAGAGAGAATTAGAGAGAGCATACTTAAATTCACACAGGACACCGGATAAGACAGAAGAAGTACTCCAGATATAACAAACTGACCCTAGCCCCCGACACATAAACTACTGCAGCATAAATACTGGAGGCTGAGTCAGGAGGGGTCAGGAGACACTGTGGCCCCATCCGATGAGACCCCGGACAGGGCCAAACAGGAAGGATATAACCCCAACCACTTTGCCAAAGCTCTACACAATATTGTGCTGCTGATGCCAGGTGCCATAGCAGTCTCTTTCTGCTGTAAAGTGAGTATCAACAGGTATAATAAACAGATATATATATAGAGAGAGAGTACAGGGAACATAAAGTTGAATATATTATTATAGACCTGCTAGATCTACTGTCTCTTTTATATTATGACATTTCAGCTAGATCTACTGTCTTTATTATATTATGACAGACCAGCTGTATCTACTGTCTCCATTTCACTTTGGTCATTGTTGTGGGCCTGCCCTCCCTCAACAGCATCAAATAGGCTATTTCATGTGGGTTGGGGTGGGGCGGCAGACACACGCATCTCACATTTAATTTACATTACATTTTTATATATTGCTTCTAAAATAAATAAAAAATCACAAATAATATTTTATATTATTAATTTCAAACAAGGGTATTAGCATGAGAAGAACTTACCAGTCCAAAACATGTCCCCTCCGTTCAAAAAATATTCCTCCACTTGGGAATCGCTAAATGAATCGTCCTACAATAATCTCTGTCTCACTTTTCCGATCAATTTCTTCTAAAATTGAGTGTACACCTGTGTATCTAGACTTCGATTTAGCTTTCCCTGACTTAGTCGCCATACTGATTGATACTGTATATAAACAGCTGAATCTGCGCGTTTACCAAAACAACGCTGTGGGTAACATGCATAGCTCCTTCCGGTATGAATCGCCAATGGCGAATTAACCTCTTTACCCCGGAGTTTACTACATGGGCTGGTCTTCCAACACATAACCATTGCATATTGCAGTTTTTCTCAGCTCATTGGCTATCTACCCAGCTAGATTTCAAGACGATCAGTGGTCATTGGGTTAAAATACAGTCAATCAACAAAACAGTGGTCATATCATTGGTGCACAGTGATGTCATTAGTTGTTGTCTTCAAATAGGTTTCTTTCAGACAATACGTCCCGCGAAATGGCCCATCAGGTTTGGTTGTGTTACAAACAAACCAGTTGATTGCAATGAAACCAAACATGACTGGAAAAGTCACGTTTTGTGTGGGTATTTACCCTCGAATGTGTCGTCGAAAATGGAATGAGACGGAATTCACGACACAAGCGGTTCACAAAATGTTTCGTGTTAGGCTATAAAAATGGATTTTATCAAACAAAATATCATTCATTGTGTAACAATGAGCATTGGGATTGCAAACAGACGAAGATCGTCAAAGGTAAACAATTTATTTTAATGCCGTTTGTGATTTTGTTACGCCTGTGCTGGTTGATATAGTATTTTTTTATGGGGCTCTATCCTCAGATAATTGCATCGTATTCTTTCGCAGTAAATGCTTTTTTAAATCTGACAACGCAGTTGGATTAGCAAGATTCTAGGCTTTCTAAACATGTGAGACACTTGTATTTCCATTAATGTTTAATGACTATTTATGTAGCGATCACCGTATGTTGTGGAATTTCAGCCCGCTACCGGGTTCCGTGAGCAGAGGTTAAAAGCATAAAGCTAAAAGTTGGCAGACAGAATTGCAGAACAGACAAGTACTTTGACCTTATTTCCAATGAAGAATATAGTTCTCCTCTTATAGCTGGGGAACACTGGGGGCTTAGAGCTGGGGAACACTGATGACATACACTCTTAGAAAAAAGGGTTCTTCAGCTGTCATAGGAGAACCCTTTTTGGTTCAGGTAGAACTCTTTTGGGTTCCATGTAGAAACCTCCGGGGAAAGGCTTCTACATGGAACCCAATAGGGTGAACTATAAGAGGAGAACTATATAGGAAATAAGATCAAAGTACTTGTCTGTTCTGCAATTCTGTCTGCTAACTTTTAGCTTTATGCTTTTAAAACCTGCAGATCATTGGTAAGAGAAGCGTGGGTGAATAGGACCTACTCACCTGCTCAAAAAGGGTTCTTCAAAGGGTTCACCTATGGGGACAGCCGAAGAACCCTTTTAGGTTCTAGATAGCACCTTTTTTTCTAAGAGTGAATAGTAGTATATTAGGGCACTTGTCCTAATAGGTAGTTGATGCACTTCTCCTGTGGTGCAGTTGTGATGTTTTACTGCTGGACAGAACCACTTGTCTAACGCTGCTGAATACTTAAAGAATATAGCAATATCGTAGACCATTTCAGTAGAACAATGGCATGCTAAACATTTCAGTAGAACAATGGCATGCTAAACATTTCAGTAGAACAATGGCATGGCAGACAGTTCAGTAGAACAATGGCATGCTAAACATTTCAGTAGAACAATGACATGATAAACATTTCCATAGAACAATGGCATGGCAGACAGTTCAGTAGAACAATGGCATGCTAAACATTTCCGTAGAACAATGGCTTGCTAAACATTTCAGTAGAACAATGGCATGCTAAACATTTCCATAGAACAATGGCATGCTAAACATTTCAGTAGAACAATGGCATGCTAAACATTTCAGTAGAACAATGGCATGCTAAACATTTCCGTAGAACAATGGCGTGGCAGACAGTTCAGTAGAAAAATGGCATGGCATCATTTTTCACATTTGTAGAAATTAAATATAGATGAGAACAGATTCCATGGGTTGTCATTTCAGTCCTTGTGCTACTGTGAATTTCATGAGGTGTTTTGTTCAAATAAAGCTTAAATGTGATTATGTAATTGCTCTGTAGACAGCTTATGGATGCTGTTTGTGCTATGAGTACTGTTTGTATTCTGTTTCATGTGTACACCTGTTGATTGAGTTATGGTTTAGTTAAGTTCCCTGTGTCTCAGTTATAACATGTATCTGTGGATGAGAATATGTATTTCCAATTCTGATTAAGCGACTAATGTATAACCATATCTGTGATACCCTGATACTGTACTTTGAGCCATTTTGATTTAGAAAGCGGAGTACATTTCAGTGCAATTAAACTGATAAGTTCAAATGGGATAATATCAATAATTAACTGAAATCTGATGATTTGACTTATTTTTCATAAAGGATTGAACACAGAGCGAAAACATTAAAAGGGGTTGCATCCAAAGTTTCCAATTACAGATTAAAATAGATTAAGCCAATTAAATAGATAAAAACCTTAATAATCCATCTGTTACAAAATGATACAGGGTCAGTTACAAAACAACGATTATTGGAATTAAATACTTCTGTATGTTACATATCAAGACATTAGCAGCAAACATTTTTCAAGGTGTCTTTGCTGTAAAGGGGCTCTGGGGACGTTTGACATGCCTTGGGAGGATCAAGTCCAGCCCAGTGTAGAGAGAGAGTCCCCCTTGTTAAGGAAATGGAGGGGTCCGGGGTCTCTCACTAATGGTGTGGTGCGTCACTATTAGAACAGCACACCGTGACCCTGGGTGAATACCAATGGGATGCTGCCAGGTCCTTGAAGGAGGCAGAGCCATCGGCAGACAAACACACACACATAAACAAGCATGCGCAGGCACACACACACACACACACACAGCCAATTAGAGGGGCCCCTCTCTCCCAGTCATGCATTCATACAGTATCTGATTAGGAGAACAGTGCTACTGCATCAAGGCCCAGCCAAACACAAAACACACTCCTCTGAGACTCCTGTTTTTTCTCCTGATTTCCTTATTTAATATGTCAATTAAAAGGCTTTATTGTGATGCTAACCATGAGACCGTAAGGAGTGTATAGTGAGGAAGAAGGGGGGCAGAGAAGAGATACATTTTATACTGTTTAATTCTGTGTCGGACAGATTGGTTACCTTCATTATAGGCTTTGTTCAATAGCCTTCACAAATTCTCCCAAGGTCCATAGGAGATTTTTCCCTTTTAATTGAGTGATGGCACTAACACAAAAATCATCTGCTTAGTTTTGGCCCCTTGAAGACTTTAACAAATTGAAGAGGGCTGCTGCAAATCAAGGAATTGGAAAACCAAGGTTGCATAGTTTTTTACATTTTTGCCTGTCTGGAGTGGCGTGCCTGGGATTGTGTACTTATGAATTAATGAAACTTCTTTGAGTTGCCCAAGACTGTACCATTGTACCAAGGGTGGCACAGCTGCCTCTGAGTCCACTCAACCACATCACCTGGCAGGCAGGTGGTATGTCTGAAACACAATAATGAACACCCCAACCACGGTACGGTACCGCTGCACACTACGAACAGTACACACTGACACTCTTACTATTTGCATAAGACAAAGATTCATCTGAAATTCTAAGAAAATGGAGAGGACTGCAAACTTCCCAAATGTCATACTATTTTACCATTGATCATCAGACTGTCCAAAGGGAATTCTAAGAAAATGAGAGGAGAACTTCCAGACATTGTACTATTTCACTTCTTCTCTGACCTCATCTCCAAGATAAATCAACCCTATAAGCCATTCAGCTGTAACCATAATTACTCATTTGTATGGAAGTGGGGGAGAGCATGTTGTGGTGTGGGGGCTCAATGACAACCTTGTACTTCATAAAGAGCCATTAGCCTCATCTGACTTGGCTAATTAAGGAAGAAGATTGATGAGAAAGAGAAACTGCAGATTATGTAGGGAGTGTGGTGGTAGTGACAGGGAAGGTGGACGACAGTAAGAAGCCTGACCGCAAGACTGTTATTACCCACATTAATGCCCTGCTACTGTAGACTGGCATTGATCATTGTCTGAAGACAGTTCATTACTGCTAATGTATTGTGGTGCTACAGTGTTTACAACAAAAAGCAAATATACCAACAGGGTTGGGGAGTAACTGATCACATGTAATCATGTAATTTGATTTGATTTGATTTGATTTGATTTGAAAAAGTAATCCGATTACATTATTATTATTTGTACTGTAATCGGTTGCATGTTGAAATCAGATTGCAGATCCTTTTGAAAAACGTAATGATTGTTTCTTGGATTACTTTTCAATTCAGAAAGGATGTTTGCGAAAAAATACATGATGACATCTCTCTGTTTTCTCAATGACTATCAATTCAGCATTGAAAAAAGGTGCAAATTTAAGTTCGTTCCTGAGAGAGTCTGACCACAATTCAGAAACCACTATAATGGCATGCCATATGCCTTTGATGGATCCTTTTTGTATTCTTCTAATGCCTTCTAAGGGGAAAGTAATCAGGTTACGTCACTGAGTTTGGGTAATCAAAACATTACGTTACTGATTATAATTTTGGACAGGTAACTAGTAACTGTAACGAATTACATTTATAAAGTAACCTACCCAACCCTGCATACCAACATACAATAAATAGCCAGTATGATTCATTAAAAACTCAGTTCACTACAGTACTTGATAATAAGCTGTTCATGGGCTCAATGTGTCACATGCTCAATTTTTGCATAATGCTCATCTCAGTAAGTGCACTGTTGAAGACTGTTACCACCAGGATGTGCCATAGAGAGAAGATACCCTTCACTCCAGATGATAACTCCAAACCTACAACCTAATTTTGGACAAAATTACCTGGAGACCGACCAGACAGACCAGATACAACTTCAATTAGCACTGAGGTGTGAAGTGAGAGGTGTCGAAGCCTTTGAGCACAACAAATGTCAGGCTACCCCATCCAGATCCAGAGGCCTTGAAACCCCCTCCTGCTGTTCAGAGACCATCCACTGGCATTTTCTACAAGAAATCTGCCTCCAGAAATAAAAGCTTCTCCCAAGTGGGTGTGACACCTACTCCTGTTGCCTGCTGCACTGCTGTTTGGATTCCACCTGGTGATCTGTTCACCTTCTGCCATGGTTGTCTCCCCCAACACACTCCCCTCTCTCTCCCGTGCTTTCACTCACCTCCAGCACACAGGCACTGTTGGGGCGAGTGACTCTGAACTTACAATGGCTAGCCCCAAGTCGTTATATTTTTTTCTTGTGCTTTTTGCTATTTTGCTATTTTCCTCATTACTCCTGCATGCTTTGTTGACTATGAACTTTCTTGTTTACCCAACCGTGGGACAGACTATGTTTGTTCCCATACTCGGGACTCTGACTCTCTACTGGTTACACAGACTTTTGGCCTCTGCCGGCCTTGTATTCATGTTACCTGATATAATTGCTGTATAATATGGTCTTGTTGCTATATAATGCACAATCAAATGTCATAAATTAACACTGCAGAGCTCTCCCTGTCCTCTGCCGTACCTTGGTTACTGTTGATGATATTTGGAAATGTGCATGTACACCCTGGCCCATCTACTGTTGCTAGCCCCAATTCTGACTTGTGCTCTGACACCTGTTTCACTGATTTCTGCTCTCGTAGAAAATCTTGGGTTTTCTGCACGTTAACACTAGAAGCTTGTTACCTAACATTGATCAGTTGAAAGTGTGGGTTCACAGCTCCAATACAGATGTGTTGGTCATTACTGAGACGTGGTTAAGAAAGATTGTTTTGAATACTGATGTCAACCTTTCTGGTTATAACCTTTTTCGGCAAGACAGACCTTCCAAAGGTGGGGGAGTGGCAATCTTTACCAAGGATCACCTTCAGTGCTCAGTCTGTCCCCAAACAATTTAATTTGCTGGTTTTAAGCATTAAACTTTCAAATAGCTCTTCATTGACTGTTGCTGGGTGTTATCATCCTCCATCACCACCGGCCTGTACCCTACCTGCCCTAAGATCTCTCCTGGCCCCTTACACTAAGTCTGAAATTGTCCTGCTAGGTGACCTAAAATGAGACATACTTAAACCACCTTCTCAGATTATTACCAATACCACATGGTATGACTCCAAACACCCAGAAAAGGCTACTCTCCTCACAAATAATCCTGCTAGGTATCAGTCTGGTGTTTTCTGTAACGACCTTAGTGATCACTGTTTTGCAGCCTGTGTTCATAATGGCTGGTCAGTGAAATAACCTGTCCTGATTTGTCATAGACACTTGCTAAAAAACTTTAATGAGCAAGCTCTTCCTTCATGACCAGGCCTCTGTAAATTGATCCCCTGTCAAAGACGTGTGGACCTTCTTTTTTGATATTTTCAGTGATATTGTTAACAAACACGCCCCCATAAAGAAAATGAGAATTAAAACAGGTTCAGCCCCTGGTTTGACCGTGATCTTGCAGAGTTACTCCACCTCAAGAATTGCGTTGGCGAAAGGCTCGGCACATGCATAATCAGGCTGACTGGCTCTCGTTCTCAAGCAAATGAGAAATAATTGCACTCAGGCTATCCGGAAGGCCAAAGAAGTTACTGTAAGGAGCAGTTCTCTCTCTGTGGGTCTAACTCCAAGAAGTTCTGGAAAACAGTTAAAGACCTGAGAATAAAACCTCCTCACAGCTGCCCATGTCACTTAAAGTTGATGATGTGGTTGTTACTGACAAAAGCACATGGCTGAGCTTTTTAATCACTCACTTCATTAAGTCAGGCTTCCTATTTGACTCAGCCATGCCTCCCTTGTCCGTCCAACATTCTCATCGGGCTAGTCTAATGCGACGCTCCTCCCTCTTTTCCCCTGACCCACTACAAACATTCTCCCTGCAGGTGGTCACTGAGTCCGAAGTGGTAAAGGAGCTCCTAAACTTGGCCCCAAAGAACTATCTGGGTGATGGTTTAGACCCTTTCTCTTTTAAGGTGGCTGCCCTACAATCGCTAAGTATCTCTGAAATTTTTTAACCTGTCCTATTGCTTGGAAGGCAGCCACGGTTCATCCTTTATTTAAAGGGGAGGTCAAGCTATCCTAACTGTTATTGGCCTGTTTCTATTTTGCCCTGTTTATCAAAAAGTGTTGGAAAAACTTGTCAATCATCAACTGACTGGCTTTCTTTATGTCTATAGTATTCTCTGGCTTCCGCTCAGGTTATGGATGTGTCACTGCATCCTTAATGATCCTCAGTGATGTCACCATTTCCTTGATTCTAAGCAATGTTGTGGTGCTATTTTTATTGACTTGGCCAAAGCTTTTGATACAGTACATCTTTCCATTCTTGTGGGCTGGCTAAGGAGTATTGGTGTCTCTGAGGGGTCTTTTGGCCTGGTTTGCTAACTACCTCTCTCAAAGAGTGCAGTGGTATAAAGTCAGAACATCTGTTGTCTCAGCCACTGCCTGTCACCAAAGGTGTACCCCACGGCTCGATCCTAGGCCCCACGCTCTTCTCAATTTACACCTACAACATAGCCTTGCCAGGCAGTAGGAAGCTCACTCATCCATTTATATGCAGATGATACAGCGTCTTATACTAGCAGGCCCTCCCCCGTATTTTGTGTTAAACGCCTACAATAAAGCTTTCTTTGTCTGTCCTTAACCTTGTTCTGAAAACACCTCCAAAACAAAGGTCATGATTCAGATGACCATCCTACCCTGCTAGATCATGGAGACGTAATTTATGGATAGGCAGGTAAGGGTGCTCTCGAGTGGCTGGATGTTCTTTACCATTCAGCCATCAAATTTGCCACCAATACTCCTTATAGGACACATCACTGTACCTCAAGTACTTTTCTGTAAACTGGTAATTTCTGTATACCCATTGCAAGATCCATTGGGTGATGCTTATTTATAAAACCCTCTTAGGCCTCACTCCCTCTTATCTGACATATCTACTGCAGCCCTCATCCTCCACAGACAACACCCATTCCGCCAGTCACATCCTACAGTCCTCAAAGCACACATCCCTGGGGCGTCATCTTTTCAGTCCGCTAAGCAAAGTTAGCCACTGGAACGAGCTGCAACAAACACTCAAACTGGACAGTTTTATCTCAATCTCTTCATTCAAAGACTCAATCATGGACATTCTTACTGACAGTTGTGGCTGCTTTGTGTGATGTATTGTTGTCTCTACCTTCTTGCCCTTTGTGCTGTTGTCTGTGCCCACAATGTTTGTACCCTGTTTTGTACTGCTACCATGTTGTGCTGCTGCCATGTTGTGTTGCTGCTATGTTGTGTTGCTACCACGCTGTTGTCATGTTGTTTTGCTACCATGCTGTTGCCATGTTGTGCTGCTACCACGCTGTTGTCATGTTGTTTGCTACCATGCTGTTGCCATGTTGTGTTGCTACCACGCTGTTTTCATGTTGTTTTGCTACCATGCTGTTGCCATGTTGTGTTGCTACCACGCTGTTGTCATGTTGTTTTGCTACCATGCTGTTGCATGCTGCTGCTGCCATGTTGTGCCATGTGCTACCACGCTGTTGTCATGTTGTTTTGCTACCATGCTGCGTTGTCATGTGTTGCCACCATGCTATGTTGTTGTCTTAGGTCTCTCTTCATGTAGTGTTGTGTTGTCTCTCTTGTTGTGATGTGTGTTTTGTCCTATATTTTAATTTCATTGATTTGTATTTTTAATCCCAGCCCCTGTCCCCGCAGGCCTTTTGCCAGGCCGTCATTGCAAATAATAATTTGTTCTTAACTGACTTGCCTAGATAAATAAAGGTAAAAAATTATAAGAAAACACTGTGAACATAACAGCTTCTGCACAATGGAAATCCCTTTAATCTATTGTCCATTTAAAATGATTTTATAAGACCTATTATTGTTCCCTTTCAGCTCTGAAAGGGGGCTAGACTTAAAAAAAGAACTGCAGAGGCTAACCATATCTGTCATTAATATACAGTGTGTTAATTTCAACATACAAAAATACCATACATTCATCTATAACAGTCATGTATTCAGGACTAACAGCTCTAATCCATTTAAAGCCTGCAGATCATTGGTAAGCGAAGCATGGGTGAATAGGACCTACCACAACACAGACCCATTCACTCTCTCCACAATAACATTTTACTGCAGTGTAGCATTAGCCTAGCCTGAAGATACTTAATTTAGCTGCTCAGTACCATGATTTAACGCTTTGCATTTCCATTCAGGACTGACAGGGTTCAATAACCTTGACTTACCATCGGAAATCATCAAGAGACCGCCAATATCCTGAGAGATTAATTTAATGTTCAAGAATGGACTTCGCTGAAGGATTATCAATCCTTGACCTTAAGATTACTATTATTAATATGTATATTTTGGAATTGGAGCTCAGTGTTTTAGCCTCCGTGATAAAGGTCAGTGCTTTAATGAAAATGAAAAGTACAGTAGCTTTTGCATCCACCCATTGTAGCACAGAGTAGGCCTAAACCAAGCACTCAATCCCTTTAACAATCTACAGGATCAATGTTAGCGATGCTGTTTTGTACACAGGTTATCCACCTCATTTTCAAACGTTGCAATGGGCACAGCCAAAAAACAGAAGTGATGGATTCGACTTCTGCTTTACTTCCCTACTGTCCATTTATTGAGCATAAAAGTAAACAAGTATAAGTGTAACGATAAACTATAGGCTACATAGACTAACTATAAAATGTTTGAGTAACCACACTAGAGGAAAGTTTACTGTTTATGTACAGTCCTACACCTGTCAATCAACCAGTCAACGCGTCCTAGGCTACTGCACACTGTCTATTAATAAGCCGGTAACACAAGACCACTCATGAGGTCTCTAACACACAGATACTGGTTTAGACCATTCAGTGCTTTCAGGGTGTGTTCATTATCATAGTGACAACTGAAAATAATACTTCATTATACAGTACATGTAGGCCTAATGAAGAATAATATTGTAACTCGTATTTAAATGTAGAAATTCCACAACAAACACTGTTTAGCCTGCACATCTTTTACAGCATTGCCTCGTAGCTCAAGTGGTTTGCAAGTGATTTCCATTTTTCCAATGGTTGACAATTCCTTTGGGTCTTCCTTTCCACTGTGGTCATCTCTCTGTCTGTCCTGTGCAACTATTTACAATGCATCAGTGCAACAATGTTATCATAGCCAGCCAAAAGTGATCACACCAACTCACTTTCTCTCTTCAACTTTCCCAGACAGTTCATTTGGCCTGTCCTGTAGGCCTGTTTTACATTAATCAATTAGCAATCATAAGCCTGTTAGGCCTAGTAAAAGGCTTATTTTTTAAATATTTTTTATAAATGTCCTATAGCTTTCATAACCCATAGCTTTTCCTGGGATTTCAGGAGAAGAGGAATAGTATATTGCAGAGAGGCTTGTGTACAGCCTATATCCTGTTGAGCACAGAAACAGCTGGAAGTGAGAGGCTAGTGATGTGTAGTCGAAGTAAGAAGCTAAATATTAGCTAAATATTAGGCCATCGATTAGCTAAATATTTGAGTTATAGGCTAAATATTTACCTGTCAAGGTGCAGGAAAAACAAGTTAACAGATTCTGAAATGGCAGATGTAATGCGTTCCTCAGGCTGCGGCTCTGGTCCCCTTGCTCTTCTATAGATTACACCTACATTTTTTAAAAATTATTCTGCCCGGGCTACAACACAGTACAATGAGGAATATATTATTGTTAAAAAGTGAGTAAACAGTTATTGTCTATAGGCTGTAAACTGCAGTAACGTAGGCTTATTTGAATAACCGCTCAAATGTCCTGCTTTATTTCATGCCAAAATAACTGCATAACCTACAGCCTAGGCATGATTATGCAACCATTTGGATCAGTTTAGGTCTTTTCTCTACAGTTTAGAAGGTCATGAAAGGTACATTAGCAGGCCACTCATATGGTGTAGTCCGTTGTTAAGATAGGCATTCTTTCCAACTCAACACCTGTTCTTAAGGCTGTAGCCTATTTTACATTCAGCAAGCAAGAGCAAGCATGCTTCTCTCCTCCAATAGACGATTTGTATATAAAATATGGCAAAATAAGTTTCCAACAAGCTCTTGTAGTCTGACTTTTCCTGGGACTCCACAATATTTAAGAGGAATAGCTGAGGCAGCCAATAGTGTGGATCCCCATTGGTTCCTTCATGAATACCCCCCCCCCCACTGCTTGAGCATCCCATTGGTTGTTGCATGAACGACTCCCTCAAGCGCGACATATTCATGCTTGTGTGAAACTTTTGAATATGGGTCAAAAAATACTTTTTTCACCCCGCCTACAGGAGTCCTCCTTGCTAGCGAGCAGGAGCGACACCAGTAGACAGTGTCCTTCGCACCCGCCTGCCCATTGACACAACTGCGGGAAAACAGAGCCTGACAGATGGAGGCAAAGAACACCATCTACCGGTTGCCCCTACCTCCCTCTAGCACAACAGGTGGGAGGCTAGGGCGACACTTTGTGCTAGTTAGCTTAGTCTACTAGTTAGCAACACTGTGTGTTAACTTGCTAGTTAGCTAGCTAGCACACGGTGGCACCCTGCCTCCTGCCTGCTGTGTACTGGAGAAAACTGGACTGACCTTTCTGTGGGGATTATCGGTGGCTGGACACCAACGTCATTGTGCATTAACGCTACCTAATGTACTCGAGCGCACCCGCCTCCCGCCTGTCCTAGCTTAAAAATGGACCAATAGAAGTATAAAGAGGAGTTCCTGCAGATGTAAGAATGCCAACATGCAGGAAGTGTATGCACATTAGCCCATAATTCATGAACTTAATGTTAGGCTTAATACTGGAGTAAATGTATCCAGTTAATCATAGGTAACCTACACTATGTGCACTCCTAGTCCCCGGGAATGCAGCTCGAGAAGCTACCCTATTGATTCACTTTTTAAGGGTCAATAAATGTATCCTACCTAGGCTACAACAAAACAATGTAATGAAGAATGTTATTATTGTTTTAAGTGAGTAAACAACTCTAGTCTAGGCTGTAAACTGAAGTAAATAGCCAATGTCACTTGAATAACCACTCAAAAGCCTGGCATTTTGAATGCATATTCATTTAGAAATAAGTGCATCTAGCCTACCTGATTGGGCAACCATTTGGATCAGTTATGGGGGTTTTCTTGTTAGTGTAGCCTACAAGGTCCAGGCACATTAGCAGGCCAGTAATATGGTGTATTTTGTCAGGATGTATTGGCTAACAGAAACATGCTAGTGCAGGGATTTATAGTGACGCGACAATCATTGAGGGAGTTATATTCATAGTTTCCCTGTTTGTCTTCTGTGTTTACAAAAGTGATTGAAAATAGGATGTCAAAGGATGTTTTCACCACAGAGGTTAAGGTTAAGACCAAACTATTAGTGTTTCAGACCCTTACCCCCCTGTATCACTGTGAAACCTTGTTCTATCTTACAGTATCTCAACTGTCAACAACGATACTCCTAGCCTGGTTCCAGATCTGTATGTGCCGTAGCCTAGCGGTGAGAGCGTTGTGCCATGCAAAAAACACATTTCCATTTCACCATACACTGTACAGGTTACACACTTGTACATGTGTGAAACAGGACAAATAAAAGCACACCCACCTTGACTTGTATTGCCAACATCATAGGAGTTAGACATTAGACCATCTTTAAACAGCCCATACTGTCTGTGTTGAATTAATGGGACATCATCTGCCAGACCATACCACAACACCACAAGAAGTATAGGTCCCCCTTGTCTTGGCATGAGATAGGGGGGTAGTACCCCGTGGACCTTCACCGGCCTATATCAAGCCCTGATCAGTCATCTCCCAAAACACCACCTGAAGTATGGGGCCCATTGATTGGCCGGTTAGATCTCCTTCAGAAGGTTTGGAAGGGGGATTGGATGTGGGCTTGTGAAGGGTGCTGTTATTGACCTGGTCCTGCGGTTCTGAGTTCTCTGAAGAAAATTCTATTTGTAAATCCATTTAAGGAGGCATGTTAGGTTAATAAAAACAACGGAGACAGAACAAAGGGAAAGAGCTTCGCTGTGAGAAAATATCCTCTCTTGTTTCTGCTTCCTCTGGCTTGAAGGCAGACAGAGTTGTTTTGATAGAAACAGTGCATAAGAGAGATATAGGACAATTATGATCTCTGTGTCAAATAGTTTTTACACCCTGGGATGGGAGCACCCTGGGATGGGAGCAGTAATGTATGCAGACGGACTCTCTCATCAGCTGCAATCCCACTCAGAGTTAGGTACATCAGAGACGGAAGAAAGGTGTATAATGAGCGTGCATCGCTGTATTTACAGTTAGATCTCAATTCAATGTCTTCTGATAGCACTCGTAAATTCGCTCTGTCTCTCTCTCTCTCTCTCTCCTTCTCTCTCTCTATTTACAGATATTTTAATTCCAAACCCAGCTGAGATCAATTGGCCCTGATAACCTGGTCCATGCAGTTCTCTCTGTCTCAAAGGAAAATAAGAGATCTTATATTTAAAACATTACTATACATTATACACTCAAATCATACATTATTAAACTTGTGCTGCTGATATACACTGCATTGGTGAGATGCAGCAATGTGCTTTCCATACAGAGAGAGAGAGAGAGAGGTAGCTAGCTGTCTTTAGATTTGCGCTTCACACATTGTGTCAGAATAATAAGCATCAGTACACAAAGAGAGAGAGAGAGATAAAGGAAATACAATAAACAATTTGACATCTATGGGGTGCAACCAGGAGTACTTGCCTTGTTGTGTTTGGCTTGCATTGACTGTTCTATGATGATGGGACTCGGAGAAGAGCTAGAACTTAGATAGTGGTAGGGGGGAGAAAAAAATGAAGAAACTCACAGATCCTGAGGGTAGATGTTGATTTGAAGGAAGAAAAGAAAGAATAATAGGCTTTGATGTGAAGAAATAAAAGCAACCAATTCTCGGCTTTGATGGTTGAATGTCAGGAAACAGCCGACTAATTGGTGTTGTAATCTCCAAGGAAACGGATAGGCTGAGGCTTTGTACCCCACATATAGGGGTGATGGAGCTGTATATACCCAACACTTAGTACCTCAAATCTCCTGGTTAACTTCTTGACGCTACCCATCACTTTAGCGGGATAATTGTCATCAACAACCGCTGAATTGCATAGCGCCACATTCAAATAATATTACTAAAAATATTTATATTCATGAAATCACAGGTGCAATATAGCAAAACACAGCTTAGCCTATTGTTAATCCACCTGTCGTGTCAGATTTTGAAAATATGCTTTACAGCGAAAGCAATCCAAGCGTTTGTGGAAGTTGATCGATCGCTCAACATAACATCATGAACACCTAGCATCAAGTAGCTTGGTCACGAAAATCAGAAAAGCAATCAAATTAATCGTTTACCTTTGATGATCTTCGGATGTTTTCACTCACGAGACTCCCAGTTACACAATAAATGTTCCTTTTGTTCCATAAAGATTATTTTTATATCCAAAATACCTCAGTTTGTTTGGCGCATTATGTTCAGAAATCCACAGGAAAAGCGGTCACGACAACGCAGACAAATTCCAAATAGTATCCGTAATGTCCACAGAAACATGTCAAATGTTTTTTATAATCAATCCTCAGGTTGTTTTTAAAATATATAATCGATAATATATCAATCGCAACTGTCTTTTTCAGTAGGAGAGGGAAAGGCAATGGCTGCCCAAACTCTGTTGTGCAAACAAAACTCTGCTGGCACCAGGCCATACAAAGACGCTCATTTTTCAAAATAAAAGCCTGAAACTATGTCTAAAGACTGTTGACACCTCGAGGAAGCACTAGGAAAATTAATCTGGTTGATATCCCTTTAAATGGAGCAAAGGCAGTCTATGGAACATGGAGTTTTCAAAATAGAAGCCACTTCCTGGTTTGATTTTCCTCAGGGTTTTGCCTGCAATATCATTTATGTTATACTCACAGACAATATTTTGACAGTTTTGGAAACTTTAGAGTGTTTTCTATCCTAATCTGTCAATTATATGCATATTCTAGCATCCGGTCCTGAGAAATAGGCCATTTACTTTGGGAACGTTATTTTTCCAAACATAAAAATAGTGCCCCCTAGCTTCAAGAGGTTAAAGGGATGACGGTTATGTATACTCTGTGGCTGAAGGTATACCCAATACTTAATAACCCACATTCACTGGTTTTAGAGGGAATGGGGCTGTATAATCTCCATAAACTCTGTGGCTGAAGATATACCCAACACTTTGAACTCCACATCCACTGACTATAAGGGATGAGTGTAGATATAGCTGGAATTTATTGACATTGACATGCAGGTCTAATGTTGATACCAGATGATGTTAGGATAGTAATGGTAAGGAACAGTATTTAGCTAGTTGTGAGTTGCAAACAAGACTTTAGTATACTGGAGTCATAACATTGTTAAAACAAGCTGAATTTGTCAGGTCAATGCTTTCAACTTGAACAGATTGATTTAAAACACAGACATTCCACAACAGGCTGCTTGTATTTATTTACTTTTCCCTAGCCGTACCTTTATGATCAAATGCATTATTTACTATTCAGATCATATTAAAAATGCAACTCGGCAACAACACACACTCTCTCTCGCTGCATGTTAAAATATTGATTTCAGCTTTTATAAACAGCAATTTAAAACGACAGCATCACCTTGACAGACGCAGCACTGAACCTCAACAAGCAAGCAAGCAGGAACAGGGAGAGCTAGTTTTATTTGCTTTCAATGAAAGACAGGAGAGAAAAAAATGTGCCAACATTTTTTTTTTACAGTAATGGAGATATTCCTAGTAATTAAGTGTCTCTGTACTATAAAAACATTGATAGTACAGTAATGAAATAAGCCATGTTACCACTGAGGACTTGGACTCCAGGACAGGAGCTAGGAGAGTAATTGTAAATGAGGAGGCAGTTGTGTTACCCCAAGCTCCATTAAAATTTCATTTCCCATGAATGGCATTATTCAAATTAGGTTAAATCACATCAGTTAGCCTGCTTGGCAATGCAAAGATTCAAGTGACTATGACTGAGGTGAGATTTCCCAAAGTCTAGAATGTGCCATATGTCATTTATGAGGGTACTTCATATTTAGAGCATAAAATATACTGGTGATTCCTGGCCTTGGGCCTTCATGTATTTGTAACAGTATATAGAAAATGGACTATAGAAATTCACTATAAGACCTAAAACCTTTTTTTATTTATTATCCCTCTAAGACAAACCTTTCTTATTGCTTTGCAAAATTATTAGAAATATGATATAGCGATTCTTGAAGTGAATTGACAAGCTAGATAATGGGTCACAACGGCAGATCAAGTTGATTGTATTTA